>NC_045444.1:72464184-72547940 GCF_002776525.5 Piliocolobus tephrosceles
AAAAAAAAAAAAAAAAAAAAAAAAAAAAAAAAGATTTTGGGGTCAGTTATATTAAGCAGCCAACTCCAGAAACCCCAAAACCAATGAAAGAACTCCATCCTAAATATTCTGTTCCTCTAGAACCACTTCTGGTACCAAAATCTGTATTAGGGTACTCTAGAGGGACATAACTAATAGGAGGCGTGTGTGTGCATATATATACACACAAACACACACACATATATATTAGTTTATATATGGGATATATATATTATATATGGGAGTTTATTAAGTAGTATAACTCATGCAATCACAAGGTCTTACAATAGGCCGTCTGCAAGCTGAGGACAATGAAGCCAGTCCCAAAGCTAAAAAACCTGGAGTCTGATGTTCAAGGGCAGGAAGCATCCAGCACAGAAGAAAGACGTAGGCTGGGAGGCTAAGCCAGTCTAGCGTTTTCACATTTTTCTACCTGCTTTATATTCTAACCATGCTGGCAGTTGACTAAATGGTGCCCACCCAAATTAAGGGTGGGTCTGCCTATCCCAGCTCACTGACTCAAATGTTAATCTCCTTTGGCAACACCTTCACAGACACACACAGGATCAATACTTTGCATCCTTCAATCCAATGAAGTTGACACTCAGTATTAACCATCATAGGTAGTATAGCCAAAATCCCCAGTGGAAGACAGAGACCTAGATGAGAATTCCTTATTCATAAAATAAAACTTCAAAAAGTTGCTTTAAATTACTGGCTGAACCTATGCCTTATAAGACACTGTTAGCTTAGGATGAGGATTGCCTAGTGACTACTGGTATGTCAAGCCCCTCACTCGTTGTGTGACTGATTTGCAATCCCCAATGTCATAATAGAAAAGTAGCTCTAGCCTGCTAATATCAGTCTCCTCCTTTTGGGCTTTAGGATGCAGGGAGAAGCATTTGCAAACCTCTCTGCAAAAAGTTGGTGAACACACAGGAAAAAATAGAGAAAGTCCAGGCACGGTGGCTCACGACTGTAATCCCAGCACTTTGGGAGGCTGTGGGGGGTGGATCACGAGATCCAGGAGATCAAGACTATCCTGGGCAACATGGTGAAACCCCGTCTCTACTAAAAATACAAAAATTAGCCGGGCATGGCAGTGCATGCCTGTAGTCCCGGATACTTGGGAGACTGAGGCAGGAGAATTGCTTGAACCCAGGAGGCAGAGGCTGCAGTGAGCCCAGATCGTGCATTCCAGCCTGGGCAACAGAGCAAGACTCTGTCAAAAAAAAAAAAAAAAAAAAAGAGAAAATTTCTTTAAAAATCTCCCATCACCTCTTTCTCAGTTGCTCGTGCTAGAGCAGTGAAGGCAGGTTGTGAGGAGCCTGCTGCCACGTTGTGAGAAGCCATGTGCAGAGGCTGACATGCTGAGGAGCTAAGACCTCCTGACAACAGGAATGTGAGGGAGCCTTTTTAGAAGCAGACAGACTAACTTCAGCAAAGCTTTAAAGACTGCAGCCTTGCCACCAGATTCATGACCCTCAGAAACTGTGAACAAAACTCTAAAAGTCTTTCCAGCTGTGGTAGGACTTCTTCTTCTGGTAAAAATATTTCCTCAGGGTTGTAAACACTCACAAGTGAAATATGTCAGTGAAAGGACCAAGGGAGGAACTGCCAGGGAACAGGCAGGAAAGTGAGGTCCTGGGACAGATGGGTGTGAACTCTGGGACAAAAGATGCTACCACAATCTCCCCACTTCCAGAGTCAGATCATTCTCCCAGACACAGAATAATGGCCAAATTATAAACACCCACCCGCACTTAAAACCCTTCATTGGCCCAGATAAATGCGCTTGACCTTCAGTATTCTGGGTGACCCACCTCAGGGCCCTCTTTGAGCCTCAAGTCACAGTCTTTTCCTCATGCTTACTCTATCTAAATATTTATAAGTCTAGCCCAAAGGACTCTGGGCCCAAAACAAGGTCAAGAAGCATAGTCACCTCAAACACAAATGTTTATGGAACCACCTTTAGAGGAATGGCCATGTACATCAGACATTTCTTCTCCACCATTAACTGTGAGTTTTTCTTCCTTCCTTGTCTGCCTTCTTCCACTTCAGAAAAACATACAACTTTCAACTACTCCTCATATCCATGTCTCAGTCTCAACCTCTGTGATAACACACACACAGAAACAAAAAAAAACCTGAGCTAATTACTCTTGAGTTGTAAATTTTCATCTGCAAAATGAGAACTTATTAAATTTAAATAGAGTATTTTTTTTCTCTCTTCTATCTGCTTGATAGTCACTAACATTTAAATAACACAACTGTCTTTGCAAACTATAATTTATTGACAGCAGTGTGCCACACAGCACTCTCCTTTTGTGTCTGGAATTGGTTGGTTCTTGGTCTCACTGACTTCAAGAATGAAGCCACGGACCCTCACGGTGATTATTACAGTTCTTAAACATGGTGTGTCTGGAGTTTGTTCCTTCTGATGTTCGGACGTGTTCTTCTTCCTTCTGGTGGGTTCCTGGTCTCACTGGCTTCAGGAGTGAAGCTGCAGACCCTCCCAGTGAGTGTTACAGCTCTCCGGGAGGCATGCCTGGACTTGTTTGTTCCTCCCATCCAGAGTGGTTCATTCCTCCTGGCGGTTTTGTGGTCTAGTTGGCCTCAGGAGTGAAGCTGCAGACCTTGGAA
The DNA here is from genome assembly GCF_002776525.5 of Piliocolobus tephrosceles. Classification (NCBI taxonomy): domain Eukaryota; kingdom Metazoa; phylum Chordata; class Mammalia; order Primates; family Cercopithecidae; genus Piliocolobus; species Piliocolobus tephrosceles. Next base: position 72,466,846 of record NC_045444.1, read on the forward strand.
ATGAGTGTTACAGCTCATAAAGGCCATGTGAACCCAAAGAGCGAGCAGCAGCAAGATTTATTGCAAAGAACCAGAGAACAAGGCTTCTACACTGCCCAGGGGAACAGGACACAGTTCCCGCTGGCTAGCTTGGGCAGTCCGCTTTTATTGCCTTATCTGACCCCACCCACATCCTGCTGATTGGTCCATTTTACAGAGAGCTGATTGGTCTATTTTACAGAGCACTGATTGGTCCATTTTACAGAGAGTTGATTGGTCCATTTTACAGAGAGCTGATTGGTCCATTTTGACAGAGTGCTGACTGGTGCATTTATAATCCTTTAGCTAGACACAGAGTCCTAGACAGAAAAGTTCACCAAGTCCCCACTAGGTTAGCTAGATACACAGTACTGATTGGTGTAATTTACAAACCTTGAGCTAGACACAGGGTGCTGACTGATGTATTTACAATCCCTTAGCTAGACATAAAGGTTCTCCAAGTCCCTACTAGACTCAGAAGCCTAGCTGGCTTCACATAGTGGATCCCACACAGGGGCTGCAGGCTGAGCTGCCCATCAGTGCTGAGCTGCCCACCAGTCCTGAGCCGCCATAGGCACTCAGCCCTTGGGTGGTGGATGGGACCTGGCGCCACTGCACAGGGGGCGTGGCTCACTGGGGAGGCTCCCCACACAGGAGCCCATGGCTGGGGGGAGGCTTGGGCATGGTGGGCTGCAGGTCCTGAGCCCTGCCCTGCCGGGAAGCAGCTGAGGCCTGGCATGAATTCAAGCACAGCACTGGCTGGCCGGCACTGCTGGGGGACCTGGCACACTCTCTGCAGCTGCTGGCCCAGGTGTTAAGCCCCACACTGTCCCGGGCTAGCGGCATCGGCCAGTTGTTCCGAGTAAGGGGCCCGCCAAGCCCATGACCGTGCCCATGGGAACTCACGCTGGCCTGTAAGCACTACGTGCAGCCCCGCTTCCCGCCCATGCCTCTCCCTCCACACCTCCCTGCAAGCAAAGGGAGCTGGCTTTGGCCTCGGCCAGCCCAGAGAGGGACTCCCACAGTGCAGTGGTGGGCTGAAGGGCTCCTCAAGTGCTGCCACAGTGGACACCAAGGTTGAGGAGGCACTGAGAGTGAGGGCTATTAGCACATTGTCACCTCTCACTTTCACCTCATGACATCTCTCTGAGGTAGCTTCATTATCACCATTTTAAGGATGGAGAAACTGAGCCTAAGAGAGGTTAAGTACTTAGCCCCAAATAATACAGCTACTAAATGATAAAGGTGGTATCTGAATTCACAACTCTCTAACCCCAAGCTTCTAAGCTGAGACTCTTTCCTACAAGCTTAGTAGCCAAGATCATTCCAGCCATGACTTCAGCCCACTTGCTCTCTACTGCACTTCCAATTACAAAACAAAGCACAGAGCAGAAACAAAAAGTTAAACTTTGGATAATGATGTAAATTGGTTCACTATGATGACCATAACAGCTACCATTTTTAGAGCTATGTGCTGGCCCTATGTTAAAAACTTTGCTAACTTTATCTTATTCCATCCCAGCCATAATATGTGGAGGAAGGTACCACTAGACTCTTCCCAGTAAAAAGAAACTTAGACTCTTTTAAATGAACTAGGAATACAGGTTTCTGTTGAATTAGAGCTAAAGCTTGAAACAGCACCAATGCAGGCAGGTAATCCAAGATCACCGTGTTCTACAAAATCTTCATGGCATTAACAGTTGTTACATACTTCACAATGGCCACCTTTTCTGCCAGTGCAGTTAGTTAGACAATCTATTAAAAGCGCAAAGAAAGACAATGAGCCCAAAGGAGCCCATTGAAGGTGAAATCTCACTCTAGCTACTCTGGCTCTGCCAGTGAGAAACCAGCTTGATGTGAAGCCTGGCCAGGCAGCTGTCCAACACCTGGCACAGCTCTGTGCAGCACTTCACGGCAAGGCAATGTCCAACAGCCCCCCAAAGCAGGAGCCCAGATGGAGCATTGGCAGTAGTCAATTCATATGCAGTGAGAGACAGAAGAGACATGGATGATTGTTGGAATAAAAGGAAGATAAATAAAGACAGATAGCTACTTCTGGCCTTCTTAATAGAGAGATAAGATCTGGAATATCTGGCAAAATTACTGAATTCAGGATGTTAAGACCATCTTTAGGTTTTGTAAAGATTTGTAGAATTTAAAGTGGCTTAAATTTATAAAACACAGCAAGATAATATGAAATAGAAGAAAGTGAAAAGAAAAAAGAAGAACAACGCTACCAATAGACCAGAATCAGACATCAGAATAATGTAAAACTGCCATCAATTTCTGAGCAATTTTTGCAAGGCCACAGATGTGGCTCTAAGCTTTCTGGAACAAGGCAAAGAAGAAAATCTGATTCATGCCTTAATTAATCATTTCTCAGATAAAAACAGGTGCAGTGCATATGAATAATTTGAGCAATAGAATTAAGTAATATTGGATTATAGCCCAAACTCTAAAATAAATATCATACTGACATGAGTGCTGATTTAAATATAAATGCTTGAATAAATAAATAAATAAGAACAGAGAAAAGCTCCAAATTATTTATATAGATACTCCACAATCCAGGAGATGGAGCACAACTCTTCACTGTGTGGAATGCAGATAGTTACTTCCTTTCAAATTAAAAAACAATTTTAGAAACCTGGCAAAAAACTACCACAGCCAGGTGATAAAGGTCAATACCAATGGTAATAATTATGTTGATAATATGTACCCTTGAGATGAGTTGATTAAAATGGTGCTTTACCTCTATGATCTTCCTCCCAAAACAAATAAACCCAGTGTAATTATGAACAAAAATCAAATAACTTCCAATTAAGCCAGGTAGGGTGGCTCACACCTGTTATCCCAACACTTTGGGAGGCTGAGTCAGGAGTATCACGTGAGCCCAGGAGTTAAAGACCAGCCTGGACAATATAGCAAGACCCTGTCTCTACAAAACAATAAAAAAATTACCTGGGCACAGTGGCATGCTCTTGTAGTTCCAGCTATTTGAGAGGCTGAGGTGGAGAACTGCTTGAGCTCAGGAGTTTGAGGCTGCAGTGAGCTATGATCACACCACTGTATTCCAGCCTAGGCAACAGAGTGAAACCCTGTCTCAAAACAAAACAAAACAAAAATTCCAATTGAAAGTCATTCTACAAAATATCTAAACAGTACTCCTCAAAACTGCAATAGACATCAAAACAGAATTTGAACAACTGTCATAGTTAAAAAGTTAACAAGTACTTTCAAGGGTGTGGAGAAAAGGGAACCTTGGGCACTGTTGTTGGAAATGTAAAATACAGCCATTATGGAAAATAGTTTGGAAGTTTCTCAGAAAACTAAAAATAGAATTATCATGTGATCCATAATCCTACTTCTGGGCACATATCCAAAGGAATTGAAATTGGTATGCTAAGGAGATATTTCCACTCCCATGTTCACTATAGCAATATTCAAAATAGCTAAGATATAGAAGCAACTAGGTGTCAATCATCAGATAAATGGATTTTTAAAATGTGATATATATACACAATGGAATACTGCTCAACCTTAAAGGGGGGAGAAATCTTGTTATTTGCAACAACGTGGATGAACCTGAAGGACATTATGCTAAGTAAAATAAACAAGACACAGAAAGACAAACACGACATGATCTCCCTTATATGTGAAATCTAAAAAAGTTAAACTCACAGGGGTAGAAAGTAGAATGGTGGCTATGAGAGGCTGAGGGAAGAGGTGAATGGGGAAAGGAAAGATGTTGATCAAAGGGTAAAAAGTTTCAGTCAGACAGGAGGAAAAAGCTTTAGTGATCTAATGCACAGAATGGTGACTATAATAAATAATGATGTATATTTGATATTGCTGAAAGAGGAGGTTTTAAATGTTTTCACCACAAAACCTAAGTATATGAGGTGATGGATTTGTAAATTAGCCTGATTTAATTAGTTCACATTGTAAACATATATTAAAACATTGTATTGTACTCAGTAGATATATGCAATTATTATTTGTCAATTAAAAATAAAATTAAAATGAGGAAACAAATTAATCTTTAAAAAAACTGTCACAGCCAAGAGGAACCTAAAGGACAGGATGACAAACTATAATGTGGTATATACTGCATGGGATTCTGCAGCAAAGTAAAGGCATTAGGTAAAAACCTAATTAGGACATTTGAATAAAGTATGGACTTCAATTTATATGAATATATCAATGTTGTGTCATTAATTGTAACAAATGTACCATACTAATGTAAGATGCTAGTAACCCTGGAAACTGAATATGGCATATATGGGATTCTGTCAATCTTCATACATTTTATGTAAATCTAGAACTGTTCTTAAATAACAGTTTATTGCAGGGAAAACCCTATTATGCCCCACAATTCCACTCCAAGATGTAAACTAGGTATTTACCCAAGAGAATTGAAAACAGGTACTCAAGTGCAGGCACATGTTTACTCACAGAAGCACTATTTGCAGTAGCCAAAAGGTGGAAACAGCTCAGATGTCCATCAACAGATGAATGAATAAACAAACTGTGGTCTGTACATACAATGGAATACTACCCAGATATAAATAGAAGTACTGATACATACTATAGCAATGAACCTCAAAAACATCCTAAGTGAAAGAAGCCAGACACAAAAGGTCACATACTATAATGCCTTTGTTTACATGAAATATTCAGAATAGCTATATGTACAGAGACAGAATACAAATTGATGATTGTCAGGGACTCAGAGGAGAGGAAATGGGGATAAAATGCTTAATGGATATGAGATTATCTTTTGGAGAGGTGGAAATGTTATATAACTAGATGGAGGTGGTGATTATACAACATGGTGAATGTACTAAATACCATTGGATTGGTCACATTAAAATGGTTGATTTTGTTAGGTGAACTTCACTTCAATGAATTTTAAAAAGAGAGGGGGGAACAAATATTTTCCACCTCAAAAAAAAAAAACCTCAAAATATTCTAAAACATATGAATAAATATTTAAGGAAAACAGAAAACAAAATCCACAATTGCAAAATAAATTATTGCAAGGAAAACAAATTCTTAGAACCTTTATCTGTGAAACAATACATTCACAGAGATTAACACAGCAATAATCTCACACAAAAATAACAAATTATGAAACAAAATAAGATATAGCTGAAACAACCAAACAGATATGAAAAAGAATTAATTAAATGTCTTCAAAGTTCAAATATAGTCATAGAAATAAAAAATGCAATCAAACTTAAAAATAAACTTAGATAAAGAGACAATTAGTAGTGGGGAAATCACCCAGAACTTGGAAAGATCATGAAAATAAAGAGCAAATAAGGAACAAGAAAAATAGGTCAAGTGACCTCAGGTGTGTTTAGTGAGAGGTTGAGGGAAAAAAAAAAAAAAAGAAGGAATGGTGATGAGGCAATGATTAAGAATATTCAAGAATGAAAAACTGAAACTCTCAGATCAAAACTTAAATTTGAATACTATGTTAAAAAATAGACGCATTATAGTGAAATTTCAGAACTTCCTGATAAAGAAAAACCTAGAATAAGTCAAAGAAGAGACTATCTACAAAGGAATGACAGTTCAGCTAAGGGCTGACTTATACACAGCAATTATAGCCACCAGAAGTTTGTAAAGTAATATCAGCAAAATATTTTAGAAAAGTAACTGAATGCTATACATATCATTCAAAGGTAAAGGTGAAATAAAGACATTTTCATATGCAAAAGAGTTTAATGGTGCTTATTATCTACAGACCTTCATATACACACATAATAAACACTGTTAAAAGAGTAGGCACCTCATTCAGATCAATGATGAGCCCAGAGGGAATAGTCTTTTAAATAAGGGGCTGGAATAAAACAACACTAAATACAGAAAATAATTTTTTAACAATAAGCTAACAAATTGTACCAACTACTGACTATAATATCAAATGACAGCTAATGATGGTTTTTTAAAAAAATTGGAATTAAAATATTGATAATAAAATCATAGAAATAAGTCTAAGTAAATCTATTAGTAATTTCAAAAATGTAAGTGGATTAAAATACCTAAAAGAAGAGAAAAAACTATTAGATTTGATTTTTAAAATACACCCAGCTATAGCCTAGTTACAAGTCTTAAATAAAACAAAGGGTTGAAAATAATCGGATGATCAAAAAATTATCAGGTAAAATATGAGGCAAAGGGTTTAATAAGGATAAATTATTAAAGGAACACAATAACATCAGTATAAAATAACATGAACTTGTATTTTTCTACATCAGACAGAATAATGTAGGCTATGCTACAATAAGTTATACTGGCTTCACAAACAAAAGGTTTATTTTTCACTCACACGAAGTTCTAGCCAAATTTTATACCTCTGCAGACCAGCAGTTTACCATGTGGTGACTCAGAAGTCCCTGTTGCGGGAAGTCAGGGACCCGGAACAGAGGGACCAGCTGAAGCCATGGCAGAAGAACATAAATTGTGAAGATTTCATGGACATTTATTAGTTCCCCAAATTAATACTTCTATAATTTCTTGCACCTGTCTTTACTGCAATCTCTGAACAAAAATTGTGACGATTTCATGGACACTTATCACTTCCCCAATCAATACCCTTGTGATTTCCTATGCCTGTCTTTACTTTAATCTCTTAATCCCATCATCTTCATAAACTGAGGAGGATGTATGTTGCCTCAGGACCCTGTGATGATTACATTAACTGCACAAATTGTTTGTAGAGCATGTGTGCTTGAACAATATGAAATCTGGGCACCCTGAAAAAAGGAACAGGATAACAGCAATGTTCAGGGAATAAGGGAAATGGCCTTGGACTGTGACTGCCAGTGAGCTGGACAGAACAGAGCCATATTTCTCTTCTTTCAAAAGCAAATAGAAGAACTATCGCTGAATTCTTTTTCTCAGAAAGGAACATTCCTGAGAAAGAGAATGTGCCCCTGAGTGCAGGCCTATGAACAGCCTCCGTAGGGGCAGCCACCTTTTATGGTCAAAGCCAAAGGGATGAAATAAGTCCTGGTCTCCTGTAGCACTCCCAGGCTTATTGAACAGGGAAATTCCTGCCTAATAAATTTTGGTCAGATAGGTTGTCTGCTCTCAAACTCTGTATCTTGATAAGATGTTATCAATGACAATGCATGCCCGAAACGTCATTAGCAATTTTAATTTTGCCCCGTCCTGTGGTCCTGTGATCTCGCCCTGCCTCCACTTGCTTCGTGATATTTTATTACCTTGTGAAGTATGTGATCTCTGTGACCCACACCTTATTTGTGCACTCCCTCCCGTTTTGAAAATCACTGATAAAAACTTGCATGTTTTATAGCTCGGAGAGCATCACGGAACCTGCTGACATGTGATGTCTCCCACAGATATCCAGCTTTAAAATTTCTCTCTTGTGTACTCGTTCCCTTTATTTCTCAGACCAGCTGAGATGCTTAGGGAAATAGAAAAGAACCCATGTTAAATATCAGGGGTGGGGTTTCCCCGGATAAGTCCCAGCAGTTTCAAACTTATGGTTCAAACATCTCAACATACAGCTTCCTCGGTTGCCAATTGCCAAGCAGTTGGCCAGAACTTGTCACATGGCATGACCCAACTGTTTAGGGAGCTGGCAGATGTGATGAAGCACATGCTTATTCAGTAATATTAAATGTCTCTGTCACAGCAATTAACAAAATGTTGTTAAAATTCTTAATATGAAACTGGATGATGATACAAAGAAAAATTAACAGGAAGCAATCCTAATGAAAGCGTTTTAATCTATTTCTAGTAGAGGAAAAATCAAACAGAAATAAATGATATGTTGCTTTTAGACATACACATATATAGCAAAATACTGTTCTAAAAAATACACATAAATGCTAATCAACACCTTCATTACAGTGGGTTGCTTCTCAGGAAGAATTAAGAAAAGCAGAATTAGAAAAGGCTATACAACAAGTTTCAACATTACTTGTAATACTCTATTTCTTCATATTGGATACCTGATACTATTTATACTATTCTGCATTACTTTCTACATATTTGAAATAGTTCATATTAATTTTTAAAAGAATAACTACACGGCTGCAATAGTTGTCTATGATGTAAGAAATTATCCCAAACATAATAGCTTAAAACAACATACATTTATTATCTCACAGTTTCCATGGGTCAGGAGTCAGGGCAAGGCTTAGTTGGATGGTCAGATTCTCACAAGGCTTCAAAGTGTTGGCCAGACTGGGGTCTCATCTGAGGCTCAGAAACCTCTTCCAAAGTCACCTGATTGTTGACAGAATTCATTTATTTGCACCTGTTGAATTCATGGTGACTTGCTTTTTCAAGGTCAGCAGGGGAATCTCTGACTTTAGTCAGCTATATTGTGTATAAAGTAACATAATCATTATCTTTGCCATATATTGTAGCCTAATCAAAAGAGTGACTATATCATTATATTCAAAAGTTCTTCTCACACTCAAGGGGAGATTATTTAGAGCATGTATACCAGGAAGCAGGAATCTTGGGAGCCATCTAAATTTCTACCTACTACAGTCCCTTAAGAGTCTCATAATCTAGTGGAAGACATAGACATAAGGACAAAGGTTTAAAGCAATGTGAGATAAGCTACATTAGATATGTGTCTTCTTTTGGGTCCCCCAAAAGTTGACCTAGATAGAAGACCTTAGGTGCAGTATATTTGACATGATTCCAGGAAGTATATGTGAGACAGGGAATGGAGAAAGGCCAATATAAACAGTTCGTTAATGAGCAGTTTACCACTATGGGCACTGGGGCTAAATCCCACTGTGAACCCTCTAAGAACCATATGAAACATGCTTCATATTTATCTCACCGCTAGATGGAAAGCCTCAAGCATTTTATCCACTGACTCCGGTCCCCTGTTGGCTGAGGCTCTCTCTCACTCTTCTAGGTTGTCACTGTGCATGGTAAGTTTCTATGGTGCCAGATAAATCCTTCATAAAGTGAAGCACAGAGGAACAGATGCTTAAAATGGGAATTGGTCAGCATGCCAGAAACTCTACCCCACACGCAGGGATCTCAAAGCTGGACATGTAACGATATGGGGTGAGACATTAAGAACATCTGTCACAATGTGTGTATTAGGTAAATTAAGACTTGCTGCTATAACAAATAAACATACAAATCTCAGTGGCTTAATATGATGACATTTTATTTCTCACGTACAATTCAATCAATAGGACAGTGAAGCTTTGGCAGGGTGAAAGAGTGACTGAAGTGCTCCTTGCAAATGTTCAGGAACACTGCTACCTGCATCTTCAATACATGGCCCCTAAAGACTGCTTGTCTGTATCAGCAAACGACTAACAGACAGGAGAAGAGAGAGAAGTAGATTGTGTGGAAGAAAAGTTTGAGATGGCATGGCTTCACTAAAGCACAAGGGAGCTTGGGTAACATAGTCTAGTTGTGTGCCCTTTCGAAAAAGAAATAGATCAGTTGAACAGGTAGCATTTGCTACCCTGTTCACGTATGTAAAAGCATATATGACCTTTAGGTTAAATCTTGAAGAAAGATGTGGTAATTAATTTTGTGTATCAACTTCGCTGAGTCATGGGGTGTCCATATTTGGCTAAACATTATTCTGTGTATGTCTGTGAGAGTATTTCTGAATGAGATTAACATTTGAATCGGTAAACTAAATAAAGCAGATTGCCCTTCCCAATATGGGAGGGCCTTATCCAGCCCACTGAAGGCCTGAGTACAACAAAGAGGTAGAGTAAAAAAGAATTTGCTCTTTACCCAACTATCTTTGAGTTGGGACATCAGTCTTCTCCCTTGACACTTGACTTAGACTGAAACTTACACTCCATCAGCCCTCCTGGATCTCAAGCCTTCAAACTCAGACTATAACTATCACCTGCAATTTGTTGACTGCAGATCCTAGAACTTCTCAGCCTTCAAAACCATGTGAGCCAATTCCTTATAGTAAATCTATATATCTATATCTATCAATATACATAAATCTTACTGATTTTGTTTCTCTGGAGAACCCGGATTAATACAGAAAGTTAAAAATGTGTCATAGAATTAACAAGGAATAAAAGCATTTCAGGCAGAGCAAAAAACAACATGGACAGAAGAACAGCTTAGAAGAACCCAAGCAGGTTCAGAGAACTGAAGTAGATTTGTTTTGACAGGACCCATAGCAGGTGTGGTTATATGAAAGAAGAATCTGGAAATGTGGGCAGGAACCTGACAGTAAGACTCCTGATTTTACACCGTGAAGGAAATGAAAGGCTAGAGAATTTAAAACAGAAGTATACAGCATTTTCTGATAGTACTTCAGCAACCTCAAGAAAGATGCTGTGTAAAAGCAAGCAAAAAGATTTTCTGCTAAATATTGTTAAACATCACCTGTCTTGAGCTCTAGGACATTTAACAAGGAAAGATGATGCATTCAGTCAAAAGTGCATGAGCTTGAAGTCAAGCAGGTTTGAGTTTAATGGTACCTGGCAAGTTTGTTATGAGAATCAAAGGGTTTGTATGTAAAGCTTTTAGCATAATGTATGACAAAAAAGCATGTGCTCAAGGAAAAAAAAATAGTTCCTTTCTTCTCTGAGCAACAAAATAAATAGCATGAATTTATCTCAGAACCAGAGGGAAAAAAAACTGAATTAGTGGAAACTCTGACTTTTGGACACTGTTTGATATTGCTAACACGGTTTGTGAATAATTATGCCCTGTAAAAGGAATAACCAAAAAACTTTGAATGTGTAGCCAAGATATGCAGACTCAGTAACCCCAGCCCAAGTGCTTACTGGTATATACCAATTGGGTGTCAAAAATGTGCAACAGACTATCTAAAGAAGGGTAATAATACTAAGCCCCAACATTAGTATTGAGAAACACTGACAATTCATAATAGTCATAGTAAAACATAGCAAAGAAATACTTTCACATTGAAATTATTTAACTCTACATTAACCGGCTGCCTAAATATATTTCTTATGCTCTATTCACTCTTTAATGAAATGTTTGTCTCTTAATAAGCTTGCATTTCATAATTAGATATATAATATTCATGCCTTGTGATTTCCCCCACAGAGAATTTTCAATGTATTAATTACAATTTTTTAAAAAAACCCAATTTATTCTATGTGTTTAGTTTCTAAACATATTTTTAAAAATTTATTTAAGGCATGAACAAAATTCCATACAGTGAAAATCTGTAGGAGAAGATAAACTTTATTTGATAATTCATGACCCAAATGAATAAAGGGTGTTTAAAAAAGAAAGAAAGAAAAGAAATGCTAACTCAAACTTTTAAAATGAATAGCGTCTTTTTGTATACATCATTTTTGTGTTACTATTATACTACATCCTTATTTACTTTTACTCTGTTTACAAAATGTTAGATAATATAGTTTCTTTAAAAACTTCCAATCCCAGGAGCAGTGGGGCCCTGGTTCTCAACCTTGGCTGCACATTTGGAACCATTAGGGGACCTTTTTAAAAATACTCATTATCTAGGTTTCACCTCAGATCCATTGTTAAAAAAAAAAAAAAAAAAATTGAGAGTGGAGCCTAAGCACAAAAATTACTTTAAAAATCTCCAGAGATTATAGAGAAATGTGCAGCTTGCATCAATCCCTATTCACACTGCCACTATACCATTCAGGCCTTCAGTATCACATACCTGACTCTTTCAAGAGCCACCTAACAAGTCTTCTCACCATCCTACTTCACCATTGCCAGATTAAAAGTACCCTTAAAATGTACTTATCAAACCTAACATGCTTAATGAGGGTCTTGTTAAGATTTTAAGATGAAGGCTCTAATTAAGTTGATCTTGAATGGAGGTTGACATTCTACATTTCTTTCAAATTCCCAGGTGATGTTTATGCTGTCAAGCCACAAACAACAAACCACACTGATTTATGTTTTCCAGTCATAAAGAAAACTACTGGTACCACTTCCTAATTCTAGATACTTTTTCAGCTTTTTTTCTTTCTTTTCTTTATTTGACTTGGCATTTTACATTTAAAAAGTAGAATTTTTATCTTGCTTTTTAGTGAATATCCATGTTAGTTAATATGTTTAAGTAAAGACATAACATCCTTGAAGGCTTTAAGCCATTTGACAGCTCATAGGACAAGTTAGATGTATAGTAAAGAAATCTGTTTTCATACGGACAGACACAATAAGATTCAGTATTTTGACCCCTAGTAAGTTTATAGTCATATAACTAAATATATGCAAAGGGTTGGCAAATACCACTAAAATATTTATTTAAAACTATCATTTATGGTGGGTATGGAAAAAAGGAGCTATTACAGAAATAGAATTGCAAGATTAGAAAAACACATTCTAGTTGACTTAACCTGACTTCTATAATTTTCTAAGCCATCTATAATTTAAATTTTTAAAAGAATTTCTCATAATAGTCTAGAAATTAGCCAGACTATCTAATAATACATTACCAGTATTGTGTACTTATTTTAAACATATAGACTATGTTTAACATAGACTATGCTAACTATGGTTAACAATACCGTACAGTACCCTTAAAATGTATTAGGGGGACAGGTCTTCTGTTTTATGATTTTTACTGCAATAACTAAGTAGGGGTCTTTACCCATAGGCAAAGCCCAAAGACGAGGCCAATATATTTGAACAATGGCAGAGTCACTGAAATAAGCAGATAAACTCCTAAAATGACCCTCTTTTAAAAGACAACACTTACTAGAAACATATAGACTAAAAAAAATCCTTAAGGAATGATTCATAAAGATTAGTTAATCTTAGTATAATGAGAAATTTTCTTCCTTTATGGTTGCCAAAAATTCATAAAAAGAAAATGTTAATAATTTGTGTTCTCAGGCCTTTGAACTCAGACTGAAACTAGGCATTAGCTCTCCTGTGTCTCCTGCTAGCCAAAAGCCAATCTTGGAACTTAGCCTCCATAATTGCTGAGCCAATTCCCTGTAATAAATAAATATGTGTGTATGTGTGTGTGTGTGTATATATATATATATGCATGCTTATATGACTGAAACTTTATACCCATTGATCAACATATTAGGGTTCTCCAGAGAAACAGAATCAACAGTACACACACACACACACACAGCTCAATGTATTAGTCAGTTTTGGAGAAATATAGATCATGTTGTGTTCCATTTAAAACCTATTTATTGATGTAGAACATGGAATGTGTCAAAAGTGTTTAATTGCTCCCACTCCCTCCTTTGTATTTTATGTATCATCATTGTGAAGAAGGGGTGGTAGAAGAAAGAAGGAGGAGGAGAAGAACTTTGGGTATATTACAAAGTCAATGTGTATGTGTATACATGTGTACTATTGGTTCTGTTTGGAGAACCCTAATATGTTGCTCAATGGGTATAAAGTTTCGGTCACGCAAGATGAAACAGTTCTAGAGATCTGCTGTAAAAATTGTGCTTATGGTTAAGAATACTGTACAGTACCCTTAAAATGTATTCAGGGGATAGGTCTCGTGTTTTGTGATTTTTACCATAATAATTAAAAGCAGGGGTCTTTACCCATAGGCAAAGCCCATAGATGAGGCCAATATATTTGAACAATGGCAGAGTCACTGAAATAAGCATAAAAACTCCTAAAATAACATCCTTTTAAAAGACAACACTTACTTAAATATAGAAGTTCCAATGTTTCTAGATTATCCTATTACAGTCATGCATTGCTAAATGATAGGGATATGTTCTGAGAAATGAATCATTGGATGATTTCATCTTTGTGTGAACATCGTAGAGTACACTTACACAAACATAGATAGTATAGCCTACTACACACCACACACCTAGGCTATATGGTATACACAATTTTTCCCAGGCTACAAACCTGTACAGCATGTTATTATGCGGCACATGACTATACTTTGCTGGTATTTAAGTTGTACTTTACTATTTGCAGGTTTCATCACTAGAAACTAAGGAGCCTACATGGACTTTAAAAAGTTTTAAGACTGGATTTTTAAAATGAGTATCAACTACTAAACTGCAGGAAGTGTTGTTGTAAGCAGGCAGCTGCCATTCTCTATTTTAGGTAACAGTGCCAGATCCAGTGTAAATATCATGAGAGTTGCAGTTGTAATATTTAGAATTATCACCAGAGTCACAAATACATCATAAGCTGTTACACCTGGGAAACCGTGAAAGTGTAACCTGAGAGTCTTTCCAGCTTGAAATGAATTACATGAAATGAAATAAATTACCAATATGTCCCCAGTCTAAGGTTAGAAAACTCATGAATTACTACACCAGAAGAAGCCTCAAGCCCTAGATATTATTGTAAACATCATCTATTTTGATATTATGCATAGAACTATTTATAATATCAAAATAATATGATATTTGGAATTTCCCCTCGTAATTCCAGTATTCATAGTAGTTATAATTTGCTTCTCAAACTACCCTTGAGTAAAAACACATATTAACATGATCATAATGAAGTCACTGGAGGACTACGGTTGCTTAGGAACATTAAAAAATTTAGCATAGATTGAGAATTTATTATCATATGAGCCATTGAAATTAGCAATTGGGTGCTTTTCCTTTGATTAGATGTTATATATCAGTCTGGCACCTCTAATACTTCCCAGTTACACTGATAAATGAAATCAATTTTATATTACATTATTCAGTATCTGCTGCTTTGCTGCTTATTTTGGAAATACAATTGTGCCCTTATAAACCTGAAAATACAAACTATGGAAATGTAAAGACAACATACCAAGTGATTGGTTTTCTGTTGTAAATATTTTTACCATATTCTAAGCTTTGCTAATTTTTGTATTGTTTTTATTTCTGCATTTCATTTTTTTTCAATTTGAAATAATTACAGAATCATAAAGAGTTGCCAGAGTAGTACAGAGAGGTCTCTTGTACCTATCATCCAGATTTGTCTGATGGCAACATCTTACATTACCCCAGTGCATTTTCAGAACCAGGAAACTGATGGTCCAACACAGTGAATTAGACTACAGATCTTACTCAAGTATCACTAGTTTTGGCATGCTTTCATTTTTTTGTTTTTATCTACAATTCTAAGACATTTTATTAAATGTGTTTATTTGTCCAAATGGCCATGTGCTTCTAGTTCTCTTTGTCACATTTCCTCCTTATCAGGGCAAACAAGGAATTGATATATTTTTCAAAGGCTACTGATGCAAGAGCCCATACTCAAAGAAAAATAGGTTAGTGATTTCTGATCACTAACATATGTCTGAGCAATTTACATTTACAGTTGTAGAAATAAATGGCTTGCATTTCAGATTTTCATGAAAAAGATAAGCCTGCTAACTCGGAATTTTATTATGTGTAGCATTAGTTTGAAATGTAACATCTTAATGTGAAAAATAAAAAAAAAACTATTTCAACTATTTGTTTTGTCAGCTAACCTTCAGAGTTGTGTACCACATCATTTTTCTCAGATTAGCTCAATGTATTAGTCAGTTTTAGAGAAATATAGATCATCTTGTGTTCCATTTAAAATCCATTTATTGATGTAGAACATGGAATGTGTCAAAAGTATCTAATTGTTCCCACTCCCTATTTTGTATTTTATGTATCATTATGATAAAGGGGTGGTAGAAAAAAGAAGGAGGAAACAAAGAACTGTTGGGTATATTACAAATTCAAATTCAGAAAACAAAGAGAAAATAATGTTTCATATTTGATTTCAAACACAAGATTAATTATTAGAATAAGATAACAATGTGACATATTGCTTGGAAATTTATCTAAGAGGGCAAATCAAATATAACTCCAGATGTAAGCCTAAACATGACTTTCTCATATTATACCTTAAAACTTTTATAATCCAGAGAATATATCATATTATTATGACATAAAGTGATTCATTCTTATCTCAGGAGAGTATAATGTCATAAACAATGTATTTGCTCAGTGTTTTAGTTCGTTTTCATACTGCTAATAAAGACATACCCGAGACTGGGTAATTTAGAAAGGGAAGAGGCTTAATTGACTCACAGTTCAGCATGGCTGGGGACACCTCAGGAAACTTACAAATCATGGCAGAAGGGGAAGCAAACATACTCTTCTTCAAATGGTGGCAGGAAGGAGAAGTGCTGAGCCAAAGGGGGAAAAGCTCCTTATAAAACCATCATATTTCTTGAGAACTCACTCACTATCACAAGAAAAGCATGAGGGTAACTACCTCCATGATTAAGTTAACTCCCACTAGGTCCCTCCCATGATATGTGGGGATTATAGGAACTACCAACTCAAGATGAGATTTGAGTGTGGACACAGCCAAACCAGATCAATGTCCTAAGACTGGATGAAATGACCTGGTGAATAAGTAACTAGAGAAAGAATGAGGGACAATAGAGATGTTAAAAGGAAATAGCCAGGTGTGGTGGCTCATGCCTATGATCCCAACACTTTGGGAGGCCAAATCAGGCAGATCACTTGAGGCCAGGAGTTCAGGACCAGCCTGGCCAACATGGCAAAACTCCTTCTCCTACTAAAATACAAAAATTAACTGGGTGTGATGTCACATGCCTGTAATCCCAGCTACTCAGGAGTCTGAGGCATGAGAATCACTTGAACCTGGGAGGCAGAGTTTAAGGGAAATGGCTGTGCTTTATTCAGGAGTAGGCTGAGGCAGGCTTCTGGTGCAGCATGACTCAGTGGGTTTGGAGCACAGGCGCACAACCCTGCACATTACGTAACCACACCACGTGAGGCACATAGACAATCACCCACGTGAGCTCGTGCTTGGCTCAGAGCCACTATTGTCTATAAAAGGTATAACTACCCTGCTGATGTTGTACATACACCTTGCTCACACCCAGAAAAAGAGTAAAGCCATGTTGAAACTATCTACAATTCCTCGAATGTTTTTCCAGCTACGCACCACTTGCCTACCAACTTCACTCAGACTTCAGTTAGAACCTGACAATTGGCATCACAAGCAGGATCCTGAGGTGAGTGAGCCTTCAGTCCCTGCTGCCTCTGGATGGGTCATGTGGCCGCAACATGAGCTGTGGTATCCAGTGGCAGCTGTGCTGCTCAGATGGGCTCTGGTAGAAACCTGGGCAGTGGTAGATGGGTCCCTCAGGAGCATGGAAAAGGCACTGAAGCAGCCAGAAGTGCACAGCACCAAGAAGGAGCGAGCTTTTGCCGGCAGAGTTAGATGGGCATTTTTGACTGTGCTACAAGAAGTACACACCAAGTCCCCGAGGGATGCAGCACAGGTAAGGGTCCTCCAGGTGCAGACATGGAGCCTGAGGCCTGGCTACACAGCTCAGAAAAAGAGTTAAAAGCTTCCATGAATGGGAACTTCCAGATGCAGGCAGGGCACCTGGAGACCTGGCTACAGAGCTTGGAAAAGGAATTTGAGGCTGCTGTGAATGCAGGCCTGAGTCCCTGGTCTCAGCCAGAGATTCCCACTCTGATACGGAGGAGGAAGAACCCCCATTGCGAGTTCACCCAGTGGTCTGTCAGAAGGTAGATCATGAACAGCCATTGGGGCCCCAAGAGCAGGCTCAGGGACCCAACACTGTAATGAAACATACTTCACACACTGCCTTTACCTCAATGAGCTGTGGGAATTAGGAAAGCAGTGCCTCCAGGGTCTAGGGGAACCTCTGCCTGTATGGATGCTTTGTTTATAGGAAAAGGGAGCAGATAGTATCTTCTGTTCCACCTCTGAGATGGAAAAGCTAACCTCGATCACGATTCACCCGTCCCTCCATCAGCAGTTGCAGGTGAGCAGGAGGTTGGCACAAGGGCAAGATGACCACACCCTGATTGAGTGACTATGGGAAGCCATACAAACTGTGGAATGACACTGGTGAAACATCCAAAATCATGACTAAATGGCAGTCATAGGCCGATTTTGTGCAAGTCACTGGGGAGATGGGTATGTGGCAGGCTATGTTTGACCTGAATACCTATGGGCCAGATGATGAACATTTTGCCTCCCACATGAGGGATCCTGTGTTGGGTTCCATTCCCTCAAGTGCATTTTGCTCCCTAGCTGCTATCCTCACCCCATATGTAGGGTGCTGAATACATGAAGTGACCACTGCTATGGAAGCTCTCGGGGAAGCAGAAGGCCATCGGTGGGACCAAGGGATCTGTACAGTAAAGAAGGGGAAGATGTCCAGCTTGTGGGGCCCCCCCATCCCATGGGAGAAAAGGGAGTCCCAGTGAATGGCATGCTCACAGATGTGGATAGATGTGATTCTGGCCAGAGTCGACCAAGAGAAAATCAATAAGCAGCCCAATGAAGTACTCTTAACTTTGTGGAGACAATTGTCCCTGAAGCACCAATTCCAGAAAATGTCCAAGCGGAAGGACATTTCTGTGTGACCCAGTCCTGCCTGGGAGCTTCAGCTCAAAGACTACTTCCTGCAGCCAACCAGAAATGTAGAGCTTTTCCTGTTTGATTATGGAACTGGCCAAGGTGCCTGGCTTGGGAGGACACCAGATGACTAGAGGCCACATGTGGAATTAGCAATCCACTGCTTCCCCACCAATGTATAGTGGGTGCTGTTGCTGGTGGATACTGGCGCAGATTGCAGGCTTGTTTATGAGAAACCAGATAAATTTCTGGGCAAACCTGCTTACATTGACGGTTATGGAGACTGGTTAGTAACAGTGAAACCTGTATCTCTGCACCTTGGTATCTGCCATTTGGCTCCCCATTTAAATACTGTGTATGTCTATCTCATACCAGAATACATTCTGGGGGTGGACCATTTCGATGGCCTGGTGTTACAAACCATGACTGGGGAATTCAGACTCTCTGTGTGATGAAGTTGGTACTGTGTGGACATACACATCACCAGCCTCAGGTCTTGCCACAAACCCAACGAGTTACATCCACCCAACAGTATCATTTGCCAGATGGGCATACAGAGATAACTGAGACAATTAAAAAGCTGGAGAAGGTGCAGATAGTGCGAGGAACCCACAGCCCCTATGATTCTCCAGTGTTGCCAGCTAGAAAGCCTGACGGAACTTGGCAGATGACGGCAGACTATCGGGAACTGAATAAAATAACACCCCTTTGCATGCAACTGTACCATCAATCATGGATTTGATGAACCATATGAGAATGGAACTGGGACCATATCACTATGTAGTAGACTTGTGGACTTGGCCAATGCATTTTTCTGCATTGACATTGCTTCAGAGAGCCAGGAACAGTTCACCTTCACATGGGACAGGCAACAATGGACTTTCACAATGTTGCCACGGGGCTCTGTGCATAGCCCCACCATATGTCATGGTCTCATTGTCACAGATTTAGCCACCTGGCAATGTCCAGAAGGGGCCTGCCTATTCTAATATATTGATGATATTATGTTAATCTGTGATTCTCTTGCAGATTTAGAAGGAGCAGCATCCCTTTTGCAGCAACATTTGGCAGCATGTGGTTGGACTGTTAATGAATCCAAGGTCCAAGGACCTGGATTATCTGCCAAATTTTTGGAAGTTATCCAGTCAGGTAAGACAAAGACCATCTGAGAGGCTATCATTTATAAGGTTCAGACATATCTCTGGCCCTCTATGGTGAAGCAGCTGCAAACTTTTGTGGGCCTCCTGGGATACTGGTAGACATTTGTGCCCCATTTAGCTCATATGATAAAAACCATTGCATCTGTTAACAAAGAAGGGCTCTACGTGGGATTGGGATGATGTGGCTGAGACCGCCTTCCTAGCAGCCAAGTGGGCTATTCAGCAGGCACAAATCCTATGGGTAGTTGACCAGGGGTGCCTGTTTGAGCCGGATATGCATGTGACCACAGATGGTTTTGGTTGGGGCCTGTGGTAGCACATAGAGTAGCTGAGAATGCAAGTAGGCTTTTGGTCCCAACTATGGAAGGAAGCTGAGCTCTAGTTTTCCTTGACAAGAGAAACAGCTAGCAGCTGTATATGCCACCCTTCAGGCTTATAAGAATGTGACAGGATGGGCTGCAGTTGTCATGTGGATGACTTACCTGATAGCGGGATGGGTGCATTTATGGGTAACGACCCCCTGGACTGGGATGGCATAGACATCCACTTTGGTGAAGTGGGCGCCTACTTGGAGCAGTGGAGTACAAGTCCCTTAGTAGCAGAGTTGCAACAGATTTTGGGACCTGTAGTCCTAATGCAAGATAAGGCCATGGGGCTTGAGCAGCACCTAGACTCTGAGCCTTCACCATTTAAGGAAGGGCGTCCCCCCTTCCTGATAGGGCATGGTACACTAATGGGTCTAGCCAAGGTGCTACTGCTGCTTGGAGTTGCAGTCCAACCAAGTATTGACATCATATGGTTTGAAACCAGGTATGGATAAAGTAGCCAATGAGCTGAACTTAGAGCAGTATGGATGATGATCACCAAGGAGGTGACACCTATGGTAATCTGTACCAATAGCTGGGTGGTCTATCAAGGCTTAACCTTGTTGTTAACTACCTGGAAAATACAGAAGTGACTAGTGAGCCACCAACACATCTAGGGCCAAGCCATGTGGCAAGACCTCTGGGAAATGGGTCATCAGAAAGATATAACTATTTATCATGTGTTAGGCCATATGCCTTTGGCCACCCCTGGCCATGATGAGGCAGATGCCTCAGCCAAGGTCCAATGGTTAGAGTCAGTACCTACATGAGATGTGGCCTTGTGGCTACACCAGAAACTTGGACATGCCAGGGGTAAATTGATACAACAGGTCAATAAACGTTGGGGTCTGTCCCTGCCCACACAAGATATTTGGGAGGCTTGTCAGAAATGCCCAGCTCAGTCATACCCTAAATGGAGGCAGATGCTCAGTGTTACACAACAAGTGATGATAGGGAAAGTGCCCTTGACTAGATGGCAAGTATAGTACATAGGGCCTCTGCCCAAGTCACAAGGGTATACTCATGCACTAACAGCTATGGTCACAGCCACAGGCCTGTTGTTCACCTACTCTTGCAGGGTGGCTGACCAACAGAGCACCATCCAGGCCCTGCAACATTTATATGCTATGTATGTTAGCCCTCTGGTCGTTGAGAGTGATAGAGGAACACATTTCACTGGACAACAGATACAACAATGGGCGCAACAAACAGACATAAAGTGAGGATTCCATGTGCCATACAACCTGCAAGCTGTGAGTATGACTGAGTGATATAATGAGCTCTTGAAGAATGGGTTATGCTTGCAAGTCACAACCCTATCTTTGTGGGGCTGGAGTTCCAGACTAGACCCAGTGCTCCAAACCTTGAATGAATGGGCATGGAAAGGTGGCCTGGTCCTGCCCCCATTCAGTTGCAGGTAGGTACCAAGGATGACCTCCTCCGACCAGGTACAGGGACAAATGGAAACCTGTTGTTGACTGTCCCAGTGCCCTGAAGGCAGGAGAACAGAAAACCTGGCTGTGGCCATGGACCCTCCAACCACCCTCTACTCCCACAAACAATGCCGGTGGTTGGCCATTGTAGCTCCCTGGAGGAGGACTTACAATATGACTTGCATGTCACTCCTTGGGTGTTCAAAACAAACCCCACACAGTTGACTGTTCATAGGGGAACGGCCAGGGAAGGAATCCTCCTCCAGGGAATATATGTACTGTCTGTGTGGCATATTATGAGCTCTCCTGTGACTTTGGCACATATACAGGACTCAAAGGAACCATGGCGAGCTGAGAAGGTGTGGTACCATCGCCCAGGGCAAAAGCCCTGGGTGGTTGCATTGTTATTCACGAATGAAAGATTAGCCTCTATTTTGCCTGAGAGACGTGATTTACCTCTGTTAGTATCTGTGCCTGCGCTGTCATCTTGACCATAAGTTAACATGCTCCAACTGCATTATGGACTGGGCCCACACCTACACTGAGGTGACCAATGTTTCCAACAGATGGATCTGCACTGCCCTTCCAGCAGCAGCTGCTGTGATGACTTACCTTGGCACATACAATCACAGTCTGCAGATAACACGGCTGGAGACTCGGGGTCCGATGGCTGACACCTGGAACACAATGCAGCAAGGTTCGAACAAAGGATGCCACAAAACCCATGGTGCACCTGCCCCCCCTTGCTGGCCCACAGTGTTTATGATGGGTGAGGCTGGCTAGTGGGGGAACATGTAGTACCCCTGGCCCAGGCACCACAGTGCATAGAGCAACATTGAGGTAATACCACTATGGGATGGGTACCCATCACAGCCTGTGAAAACATAACATGTATCACCACACGGAAGGTGTGCTAGAACAAGCAGCCCCACTAAGGTCAGCTCCAATGGACTTTATGCTCCCTAGGGGTTTATGGGTCTGTGGGGACACAAGGTGGCCTTACCTATCAGCAGACTGGACTAGACGTTGTATCTGGGGGTGTCCTTATATACCTGCCACTGTTCTCCCCATATTGTCCAGACACCCACATAACCAGGAAGCACTGCACTTTTGGTTTTTGCAAGTTCGATGAGCCCCCTGGTGGTTCTACTCCTTGGCAATGACTATCTCTGGAGTGGGTGTCATAAGCACAAGTTACTGCTCTTGCAGAGCACACCACTCAGGCTCTGAATTACACCCGAGTGGCCCTCCTCCTGTTAACACCTTACTGGTCAGATCAGAAAGGTGGTGTTGCAAAACCAAATGGCCTTAGACATAATAACTATTGCCCAAGGAGGCTCCTGTTCCCTTTTAGGAACACAATGTTGTACCTTTATCACTGACAATTGGCAGAACATAATAGCAGTCCTGCAACAGTTCTCACAAGAGATTAATGGAGTCAAGAGCCTTACTGATGACCCCCTGCAGAGATGGTAGGCATCCTTAAGCTCTGGCCTACAATGGACCCTAATAGTCATAAGTAGCATATCTGGTGTCCTAGCAGTGAGCTGTTGCTCTCTGTATTGTTGTTATGGGTTATGGATTCAGGGCTCTGCCCTATGGGCACGTGTCCCTGCCCAGAGGATGCCTTCAGCCTAGGGGGTGGAGTGTAAGGGAAATGGCTGCTCTTTAGTCAGGAGTAGACCAAGGCAGCCTTCTGGCGCAGCATGACTCAGCAGGTTTGGAGTACAGGTGCACAACCCCAGACATTATGTAACCATGCCACGTGAGGTGCATTAGGTGATCACCCACATGAGCTCATGCTTGGCTCGGAACCACTATTGTCTGTAAAAGGTATAACTGTGCTGCTGATGCTGTACATACAGCTTGCTCACACCCAGAGAAAGAGTAAAGCCATGTCAAAACTGTCTACTATTCCTCAAGTGGTTTTCCAGCTACCTGCCATTCGCCCTGCCGTCTCCCCTCAGACTTCAGTTAGAACCTGACACAGAGGTTGCAGTGAGCCAAGATCATGTCATTGTACTCCAGTCTGGGTGACAGAGTGGTGGTGTATTTACCAGTACTTGTCTATGGCTAATCAGTTAAATCAGCTCATTCATTCATGCAAATCCGCCTGAGGGTGTGAGCAACAACCTTCTATGAATAATTGATAGTCTCTTTTACATGGCTACAAACTATATCCCATGTAAGAGAGATGCCCTTTCCAAGTGCAAACCATAGTTCTCATTATGTAATCCTATAAAAGAAGTAAATGGGTCAGTGAGAATCTATCACTATCAATCTCCATATGCCTCCATGTTTGAATAATGAGAGCCTATTCTCTATATGCTCAGCTGTGTCCACTCCCTGAATCACAGAAAGTCTTGTTTAATCAATCGTGTATAGGAGTTTCTTCTCCAATAGCAAATTGGATTTAGAAATAGGTGTATGGTTCCTCTTCATACTCAGACTGATGTACAGGAGATGTGGGGGAAATGCAGAGTAGAGAGCATGAAGAGATACGGAAACATAGATTTCAATCCCTGAGTATTAAAGTGAGCATTAAGTAGGAACCTCACTATCTACTCCTCAGCCCAGGTGAATCTCCATGCCTGAAAACTGAGCCCAGATCCCTCCAGCCAGGTAACAGAGGATATGCACCTTCTTACCCAGTTCCTCCTACCCTCTTTTCCAGCCCCCCAATCCACACCATGAGATTCACAAAATGAAACACTCATTCTACACCTAGTTTCAATACTGAATATCAAACCTGATCTACCTCAATCAAAAATTGTCTTACCCCATTCCCCAACCTATCCCTCTACCTTTGATCATTTCAGTTTCTGGCTCTTTCCAAAGGGTACTAGCCTATACACTCTGGTTTTACATTTCTTCCTCATAGCCACCCACTTCTACTGTTCCAGCTCTATTTTTCTATTCCTTTCTCACTACACTAAACTCACTTCCTTTTTCCCGTGCCCATCTTGTTGCTACAACAATCATTTATATTGGAAATAAATAGGTCAAGGTCCTTTAGGATTAGTTTTTTGCCTACCCTTCCCTCAAGCCTTATAACCTTCTATTCACTATCTTCCTTTTGCCATAGAGAATAACTTGTGAGTTGCTAAATTTGTCATGTTATTTTTCAGTCTTTTGACTCTTTAAAAAGGTATGCTTTCTTCCTATTATGACATTCTCTGCTTCTTCATACTTCTAAAAAAGAAAACCTCAAGTCTCAACTCTCCTGGGAATTCATATTTGAATATCCAGACTGGTGGTTCTCAAACTTGGTCTCACATTGCAATCACTTAGAAAGTTTTAAAAATAATATTGGGTCCTGAGTCCCATCGTCTGAGATTCAGATTTAACTGGTGTTGGGTGGCACCTGGAGATAGAGATTTTAGCACCTCCCCAGTGATTATAATGTGTGACCAAGATTGAGAACCACCACTGGCCTAAGTGATATGAATGCCCATCTTCTGTAACCTGTATCACTTTACTTGTCATTATCGGTACTTTTTTCCTTGCACATTGAGTTGTCTTGTAGCAGGACAAGCTGCAGACAAAACCCCTCAGACAACGGGTTAAAGAAGGAAGGGGATTTATTTGGACAGGAGCATCGGCAGACTTGCATCTCAAGAACCGAGCTCCCTGAAGAAAGAGTTCTTGGTTCTTTTAAGGGCATACAACTCTAAGGCGTCCACGTGACAGGGTCATGATAGATTGAGCAAAGCAAGCATCGGGTATGTGATTAGATGGGGGTGGTGAGCAAGGCAAGTATTTCTCCATACCATTGTCTGTGATCTATAGATAGCACAAGTGGTTAGGGTAGGGGTTAATCTTTAACCTGCAGTCCTGGCCAGTGGCACCAATCAGTCTGTTATTTTTCAGTTTTTACTTCCTCCTTTTCTTTGGAGACAAGGCACAGTAGGAGAAATGGTCACCCTCCCCAGTCTATGCACCATATTTTATTAGGTTTTATACCCCAGTGCCTGCATTAGAAAACAAAGGAATCTTCAACACATGGCTTTTGATGAAATGAAGGAACAAAATTATTTCCTGTTTATACATGAAAGTTGTTGCTGCTAAATGAGATAAAATACTGAAGTATCTTGAAAAAAGTCACATAAATTGAGAAGAAAGGAAATAGTACAGTTAGAGATAGGCACAGGATGCCAGGCTGATGACGTGATCAAGGAAAAACTTGAAATGATACCTGAGCTATACACAAAGAATCAGCAGATCTTTTACAAAAGTAACAAAATAAGATAACTGACAGCCACACTTTCTCCCTTGTGCCCTAAAAATGTCAACATAAATGAATATCTAGAATGGCTCCAGTACCTGCTGTTTCACAATGCTGATGATTTGGTAACATGTCAGCACTTTTCAACTTTATCTTCCCCATTTGATCTCAAATCACAAACTTCTTTTTTTTAAGTAGTGGAATGTCCTTTATATTAATGAAGCACCTGGACTCCTCTCATTTTATTATCCGCACTCCATTTTCTTACTCATTTGAAGGCAAACATGAGGAGATTAAAAAGGCAAAAAAAAAAAAAAAAAAAAAAAAAAAAAAAAAAAAAAAAAAAAAAACAAGCATAGTAATGTTTAACCTTGGGTAAAGAGTAAGTATAAATTCAATAATCAGATTGTTAGGGAACTTACACTAGTTTTGCAAAAACAAACCAGGACAATCTGAATTTTAGGTTTCATGGACACATGAAACTGCTGATTTCTAAGATCCCTGTTTTATATGAGTAGATGTATATTAGAAAATTGACCATGTTGAAAATAATGGTATTTATGGTAAGGCTTTAGGAAGTATGCTATCATTCTGAAGCTAAAAAAGAGGGAGGATTATTTTTCTCTGTTTAGGTCAAAGTTGATTTGTTTTGCTCTTTTCTGTTTTGGTATAATCAGATATTATTTTTGTTGTTGTTGCTGTTTCTTTGGGCTTTTGAAAATAGCAGATGCAGACAGGTATATGAATTTGTGTTACTATTGCTGACTCTCTAGCAGGCAATTTCCATTTAGGAAAAGGAAATTATCTTGCCAAAAATAAATCCTGAGGATGGAAGCTTATTCTGATGCTTGAAATCACAGACAACAAGTATTTACAGGAACCAATAAGGTAATATAAAGAAGAAAAGCTGGCCACTAAGACAATAGGAAATGCTGGGAGCTGAAGACAATTGCCAATCTCACATCTCATATAAAGGAATTCAGATTTATTATTAATATGATCATTATAATCTTGTTGGCCACCATGTGGATCCTACTTTAAATATTTTATATAAGATTCTTCCATAAAATAAATAATTCTTATAATAAAATTGTTCAAAATATCTCACAGGATAAACTTTTGTTTAGTCCTAAGCAAACTGCATCTATTGGCAAAATCAGTTCCACAGCTGAAATAACTGAGCACACAATTACACAAAATTTTTTTCTTGTTGCAACATGTTTTCTTAGATTTACCCATTATCTAATATACTTTTCAACTAGAAGGCAAGAATAAAGAAAATTTAGAAACAGAAATAAATATTTATCACATGCTAATATTTCTAGGCTGTATACTAAAATGATTTCATATATTAGCTCATTTAATCCTCACGATAAGATTATAAAGTGCATTTATTAATCCCAAGACACACAGAACTGAAAGTAAAGATATAAACTGACTTACTTAAAAACCACACTAACAAATAACGAATTTAGGACTGAAAGTGTTTTTCTTATCGTTTTTGCATCTTATCTCGTCTCTTTCTACATCATTTTAAAAAGCTATCCTTAATAAAGTGTTGTAATTTTCATGATGACTTTCACGTTGTTTGAAAAAGGTACATATAAATATTCTAAACTTTACTGCCCAAAATAGTCTTCACTGACATTATTTGATAATTTCTGTGTAGAAACACTAACCAGTGAAATACTTTTATAATATATCAAAAAACTTCATTTTTCAACTGCATTGACAGAAAGCAAGCCAACTTTAATTAAAAATGTGAAATAATTTTACTGATGGAAAATCATAATGATGCTCTCTTGTAAAAAATAAGAGCAACATTTGGCATCACAGATACTCTGTCATAAAAGTTTTGCATTAAAACGTTATTCTAGAAAAATGGGTATTTGTCAATCTCATCTAAATATCAAACATAGGAATAATCCTCAAATCAATTAAATGCTGCTGACTTAAAAAAATTATTGTAGCACATTGTCAACTCAGAATAAGATCCCAATGTCATTGCAATTATGCCTGAAAGCATCTGGACAATGTACATCTCAATGTGTTTAAAAGCCTATTAACATTTTTATTGCAGGATGGCATGACCTCAATCATTCAGTTAGGCTTTTGAGCAACCATTAAGAGATGTCTCTAGAACATGTGATATGGTTTGGCTTTGTGTCCCCACCCAAATCTTCTCTTGAATTATAATCCCATAATCCCTAAGTGTTGTGGGAGGGACCTGGTGGGACGTAACTGATTAATGGGGGCAGGTTTCCCCCAGTGCCGTTCTCGTGATAGTGAGTGAATTCTCACGGGATCTGAAGGTTTTATAAGGGGCTCTCCCCTTCAGTGGGTACTCATTCTCTCTCCTGCTACCCTGTGAAGAGGTGCCTTCCACCATGATTCTAAGTTTCCTGAGGCCTCTCCAGCCATGCAGAACTGTTAGTCAGTTAAAACTCTTTTCTTTATAAATTACCCAGACTCAGGTATTTCTTCATAGCAGTGTGAAAATGGACTAATACAACATAGTTTCTATTTCACACTTGAAAATAAGTATTTTTAAAAATCTGTTTCATTATTTTCTCTGTGAGAATGACTGAGTGTCCAAGAGGTATTCCTAAATGAGAATTTAAGGGCATGGAAAGAGAAAGTACACACACACACACACACACACACACACACACACATATACACAACTGTTAAATGCAGAAGTGAAAATGATCTCCAAATAGCTTTAAATAGATAAAATATGCATATTAGGAGAGCAAGAGTAAAGAGTGAGCACTATATCACTTGTTTCCTGGATTTTAAATACCTAAAACATATAAGAGGAGTGTTTAAAATACTTCAAGCACATGCATAAACACTTACACATTCTAAAAGCCTAGAATGGCACCTTCATCCTGTCCTTTGCCATAAGAAACTGACCTTTGCACCAATCTAGGTTCCTAGCCCAGAGATAGAAGGGAGAGATATCTCAGCGAAAGATCAAAGCAGCATGTATTTTCCCCCCATCTCATTAATTGGATGTTACTTAAAATGAACCTCTCTTCCACTTCCTCTGTTCTCTAGGGTTAACAAGCTTTGTGACAATGACAGCAGCGAATCCCATTCTTCCTGCTGCCTGAAGTCCAGACAATAGCTAAATTCACTGCACCTTTCTCACTTGCTAGAAGTTACAGAGGCATTTATTATGCATTCATGAATAGACCACTGCAATAAGAGCAGTTGCTATTGTGAGTAGCAATTCCTGCCTTTATGAAAGAACTATAGAACTGACTCACACAAAGAGACAGATTGGCATGTTCAGGATAAAGTTGTGGGAGCCAAGCCCCACGACTGCTCCCAATGAACCTCAGTCCTGGAATTCACACCCCTGTGTTTTTCCCTACCACAATGGGTAGAACTGTATTGTTTTTTTTTTTTTTTTTTTTTTTTTTTTTGTTGAGACGGAGTCTAGCTCTGTCACCCAGGCTGGAGTGCAGTGGCCGGATCTCAGCTCACTGCAAGCTCCGCCTCCCGGGTTTACGCCATTCTCCTGCCTCAGCCTCCCGCAGGCACCCGCCACCTCGCCCGGCTAGATTTTGTATTTTTTTTAGTAGAGACGGGGTTTCACTGTGTTAGCCAGGATGGTCTCGATCTCCTGACCTCGTGATCCGCCCGTCTCGGCCTCCCAAAGTGCTGGGATTACAGGCGTGAGCCACCGCGCCCAGCCGGTAGAACTGAATTGTGATACCAATAAAATATTGCTGAAATCACAGAGTGTGATGTCCAAGGCCATGTCACAAAAGCCTTCTTTCTCCTGCATTATTCACTTTAAGAGAAGCTGCTCCTCATGCATTTGGGGGAAACTCTAATAGCCCTATGGAGAGATCCTTGGAGCAAAGAACCTAAGCCTCTTGCCAATTTCCAGCACCAACTTTTTTGCTATATGATTGAGCCATCTTGAAAGAGAACCCTCTAGCTCCAGTCAAGCTGTTAAATGACTGCAGCTTGGCTGACATGTAACAGCAACCACATGAAGAAACTGAAGCCAGGACCAACCAGCTAAGCTGCTCCTGAATTCCTGCCTCATAGAAAGTGTGTGAGAACATAAAGATTTCCTGTCATTTTAAGCCACTAAATTTAGAGGTCATCATTTTTGCAGCATTAGTTAACTACTTTCAAATTGTATTTTAAATCTATCCTATGCCTTATCCATTTCCCCATCAGTTCTTGCTCCACTATCTTGCCTATACTATTAATCGTCCCTAATCTATCCTACCCCTAAAGTTATTAATGAAAGTATAAATCTGTTCCTGTTACTCCTCTTTTAGAAATCTCTCATGATGGTCAGTAACTTTCAAGGTAAAATTCAAACATTTTTACATTATTGCAACCTGGGCACAATTTAGCTTTTCAGTTTCATCCTCCATGACTCCTTCAACATATTCTTTAAATTTGTTTATACCAAACGACTTCCCTTTTTCCAACCATGCCTTGCAACACGCCTTTTACATTGCTCCCTCTATTCTTCACCTGAACCATCTTTGCCACACATCTCTCCTTAGAAAGATCATTTTTTAATATTAAGGGACAATTGTTACATCTTCTCTAGAATCTTCCCAGATACTTTCCCCAATATAATTAGTTGTCCACTCATTTGTCTTCCCTCAGTACATTAAATATAACGGTAGTAGAGTAAAAGCTTAATGCATTACATTGTGTTATAGGTGATTGGATGTGTTTTTACCTCCTCTATCAGACTGTGACCTTCCTTAGGAAAAAGAATCCTGTTTTAGTCATCTTTCATTCCCAGAGCTTTGACATGCTAAATGAGATATAGTAGAAACTCAATCAATGTTTGTTAAGTAAATGAATAAACAAATAAGTGAAAGTTAGAATGTACTATCCTTCTCTTCTTTCTTTATTCATTTCCTCAACAATAAATTGAGGAAATTTAAAATTCATGAGGTCCTACCTAATTTGGCCACAAGGACCTATTTATTTTACTTTCAGATTGTCTCCTAAACCCATAATCTTCGCTCTCTCTTATTTCCCATTCCTTTGCTGGAACCATTGGCTGTAAAGGAGTACAAAATTGTATATGATCGCAATAAAAAATGATTTTCAATATTGTTTAACTCTGTATGGGAGTTAGGTCAGAGAGGCAAAGGGTTAATGCCTTAACACTGACACATAGGTGGGTCCATAGGTAGCTGCCAAAACTAAAAAAAGAATAAAATAACCATTAGAATGTCAGAATAATATTTTTGTGGCCCATAGAAGTTCTGGATTATTCAGTAACTCAATAAGCAATTACAGTTTATGTTTAGTTATTCTAACATATTTAAGTTTCTTTATTTCCCTAAGTTGACAATATTATGATTCCTTTAGAAACTATCAAAAACCACCTTTTTGATCATACTTCAAGCCAAATCAATTGACTTGCCACACTTTAAAAACTTAACATTTGACAGTTCATCATAATTCTTTGTGTGTTTTTGTAAATTTGTGTGTGTGTCTAAGACCTTTAAATACATTGTGTATTAACAAAAATAAAGTCATAGGCTGGGTGTGATGGCTCATAGGTATAATCTCAGCACTTCAGGAGGCTGAAGTAGGAGGATTGCTTGATGCCAGGAGTTCCAAACCTGCCTGGGCAACATAGCAAGACCTCATCTCTACAAAAATATTTTTTAATTAGCTGGGCATGGTGGCACACACTTGTAGTTCTAGCTACTTGGGAGGCTTGGAGGACCCCTTGTACCCAGGAGTTGGAGGCTGCAGTGAGCTGTGATCACGCCACTCCACTCTAGCCTGCGCAACAGAGCAAAACCCTGTCTCTAAAACTAAGAAAGAAAATAAAGTCACCAATACTTAAATAAAAGCAAATCTTTGCATACTCTACATACTTTTTTTAGAAATTAGAAGATTTTAAATGATGCATAGGAAATATCTAATCTCATGGCTTTAAATAATGGAATTAAATTTCTGTCTCAAGTGAGAGATATTTCCCCCGTAATTACACAGTGTACACACTGAAATCCAGCTGGCCCATCCACTACATACTCAAACTGTTGGACTCATTGAATAATGGACTGTTGCAATTGGTACTAAAGACACACAAACACACAAAAAAAGCATTTATGTAAAGCAGATTTAAAATAGACTTTTCATTAAAATGCCACACTCATTTCTAAAGTTTCCCAAAAGAGTTAATTGTCTACCTTTAATTAATTAAGAAAATTAAAGAGAAATTGTTCGACTGACTTAACCTATCTAAGTAGTCAATAAACAAAAAATAAAATCCTGATCATGCAAAACAATATCCATTTATTCAACCAAAAATTTGCTTGATATTTTTAAACTTGTTTTAAATACCATTTTCTGTTTACATAGTATTATATTATCATAGTTTCAATCTACATTTCTGAACTGTTGAAGAAAAATATAAGAACAGTCATATTTCCTATGTAATATTCTCCTACATTTTTGTATAGAATTCTAGGTGTAAAATTCTATGTATAATTTCTGCTTCCAACTATGACGGAACAACTGGCACTGGATTAACTATCCAGCTTGAAACAACTATAAAACTTTGCAAAATATATGAAGCATCAAAGTGAGATGTTTGACAACAGGTAGCAGAGAACTGTAACCTGTGACATTAGGGTAAGTCATGAGGTGAGTCCCACGATCACCTGTAGTTCAGTCTAGAGGCACCTTCCAAATCACTGCACAAAGATGTGGAGCCCCAGCAGAGCACAGCAGTTTCCTTTTTGTGCAAACTGACAAAGCACTTTGTAAAATGTATATGAAAATACAAAGAACTCAAAATAGCCAAAACTATCTTGAAAAATAAGAACAAAATTGGAGTATTCACATTACCTGTTTTCAAAACTTATTCTAAAAGTTACAGTATCCAAGGCACAGTAATGTTGCATAAGGATAGGCTAATAGGTCAATGAAATAGAATTAAGAGTCCAGAAATAGACAATTATATAGTCACTTTTTACAAAGACACCAAAAGGAAAGTCATTTCAACAAAAGGTATTGGAACAACTGAACATCCAAATAAGGGGAAAAAACAACTTCAAATATGTCTCTCACAATACTCAAAAATAATTTGAAAAAGACCATAGGTTTAAACACAAAAGCTATTATTGAGTTTTAGAAATTATTTAAATATTTTGATAAAATCCTTTTTAAATCTATGTATGGTATATATTTTCTCAAGAGTGTAAATGCCTACTTATTTTCATAATGATGTTTCTTTGATGAGCATAAGTTTTTAACTTTTATGAAGTCTAACTTATCATCTTATCCTTTTATGGTTTGGGCTTTCTATGCCTTGTGTAAGAAATATTTGATCCCAGAATTGCAAAAATATTTTCCTATATTTTCATTACATTATAGAGGCTTAAAACAGATAGCTATGTGTAATGACTACTCTGGTATCTTCTTCAGAGGGTATTTTTGAAAATGAAGAGTTTATCAAAGGTTGCTGAGAATATTGACCTCCATGTCTAGACCAGACCACATACACAGGGGCACAAAAGATAGTTACAAATGTCAGTTTTCTGTTACTTTAAGTATTATGCTTTAAAGTTTAATTCGAAGGGGAAAATAAACTTTGTAGTATCTTGCTCAATTTCTTTATATACCATGAAATAGGCAATATAGAATATTCAAAATAAAAGTAAAAACAATCAAAAACAAAAAAATGTATTTGACTCACATGGCATTCTGTTGGCAAAGAAAATTGTGTTAAGGTTTATCAAATTTTCCCACCAATATCGTATTTTCAATCCAGTACTATGCTCAAGTTATGGTAGATCCTTATGTTCCTGATGTGTCCTTTATCTAATTATTTAAATTACATTAAAAATGCCCAAATCTATTCAGTCATACAAACTATATTTCCTATGAGTTTTAAGGAAAGTATAAACATATACAACTTTATGATCACACCAAATTTCAATCAACTAAGATGTAATCAAAAGTATAATTTCAGTTAATCAAAATGACATGTACTTAAAACCCAAAAAGCCAGGCATGGTGGCTCAAGCCTGTAATCCCAGCACTTTGGGAGGCCAAGACAGGCAGATCACTTGAGGTCATGAGTTTGAGACCAGCCTGGCCGACATGGCAAAACACCATCTCTACTAAAAATACAGAAATTAGCCAGGCATGGTGGCATAAGCCTGTAGTCCCAGCTACTCGGGAGGCTGAGGCAGGAGAATCGCTCAAACCCAGGAGGTGGAGGTTGCAGTGAGCCAGGGTTGCACCACTGCACTCGAGCCTTGGCAACAGAGCAAGACGCTGTCACAAAACACACACACACACACACAATAAAGTATGTATTTTATTTCCCCAACGAAGAGTGTTTATTAATGACTAGTATCCATAAGAAAAGCCTTCTTTAAAATCATAAACACTAAACTGTTACATTTACTATTAATTTACACATGCACACTATTACAAGTACTCATTATATGTATAGTATTACATATGTTTACTAGTAAAAGTATGGAAAATTCATTCTGGTTATAGAATAAGGAACAAAAAGAGTTTGAATTCACTGAACATATACTGTGTGTCTCTTTCAAGTTATGATGTGTTATAGCCTGATTGACACAATAGTGATAGACTAAGGACACAACTCCATAAGAAACTATAGAAATATGCAGGAGCTTATTCATTCATGTATATCCATCTGGTGGTATATAACCTTTGTATTCTTGATTGCTGACTTGGCAGAAAATTAGAGCGTTACTTAAGCCAAATTAGAATCACCATGTGTACCAATCCATAAACTTGGACTGGCCTTTGAAATATGATCCAGCTAGTAAGCATTCAGACTTCTATTAGATCTGGGGAACCAAAGATGAATAAGACACAACTTAAACCCTCTAAATGAAATGGCTCTCAAATATTCTGACTGAAACCAATTAAACTGGGACAATGACTCACAGCTAATTTATCTGACATTTGATTTAAAAACAAATTTTGGGAGCATTATGTACTAACATTCTTCAGCAAGAGAGCCAAAGATAATTCATTTTACACAGAATCCATTTGCGCTTTTAAGTCTAACTATTGCAATATTATGGATCAAAATTTTTGCTAATGCTCGTATGCATTGTTGCATTCTATAGGATTAAGTAAATTACTCAAAATTGGTAAAGCATTGATAAAATGACATTAAAATATCAATGATTTATAATTTAAACCCCAAAATAGCACTAATTTAAAAACTACAACTAAGTGATGATAAAATGGTAAAAGTATCCTTTCTGGAATTACTGAGAATCACAACTAACAATCATGTCTTGGGAAAAATATAATTCTAAGACAATGTAATATGTAATAATAACATCATAAAGTTTATGATACAAATGTCAGTAATCCTTATAAACCTTTTCATAAAATACCCTTTGCGTTTATCCATTTAACAAATTTATTGAGATTCTTACATGTACTAGACACTATACGCTATACTCGGTGCTGGGGGTATAATAGCAAAAATATAACAAATACAAATGATCATGCTATCGAGGTACATATGATAAGAAGAAAAATAATCAACCAACCAATCATGAAGAAGTAAGAAATGAAACATTATGAAATTATATATACATATATGTAGAGAGGCTTTATGTATATGTATGCATACATATATATGTATGTAAACACACACACTAAGCGACTTTGGCTTAATCACAGGGTCAGATGAACCCTCCTGAGGAAATGGTCCTTGTGATAAGATGTAAAAGTTAACTGAAGAAGAAGATGGGGCTGGGCACAGTGTCTCAAGCCTGTAATCCCAGCACGTTGAGAGGCTGAGGCAGGCAAAGCACTTGAGGCCAGGAGTCTAAGACCAGCCTGACCAATATGGCAAAACCCTGTCTCTACTAAAAGTACAAAAATTAGCTTGGCATGGTGGCACACGCCTGTAGTCCCAGCTACTTGGGAGGCTGAAGCACGAGAATTCCCTGAACCCAGGAGGCACAGGTTGCAGTGAGCCGAGATTGCACTACTGCACTCCAGTCTGGGCGACAAAGCAAGACTCTGTCAAAAAAAAAAAAAAAAAAGAAAGGAAAAGAAAAGAAAAAAGGTTACATTCACTTAGAACATCAGAAAGAGCATGTGCAATATCTGGGGTAGAGCTACCTTGGGGAACACAATAAAGTCAAAGAAAGCCTGCATGGCTGCAGGAAGCAGTGAGAGGCAAAGCACAGTATAGGATGAGAATGGAAAACTGGGTTAGAAAGACAATATGCAAGGTTTGTAGGCTTTTAAAGGATTAACATCTAACAAAATGAAGTGTTTCAATTTAGCATTTAGTTGACAGATAAATATCCTGGTGAGATTGTGAGTAAGCTAGAGGAGAAATTAGCACCTACAAGAAATGCTTTGTGTCTCCCTTTTGGGGAGAAGGTAAGTCTATTTTTAGGTTTAAGATATAGTTGCATTATGCTGCATGACATAGTTATTATTGTCTAAATGTGTATAGTTCAAATTTGCATGATTTGGACTCTGCTAGATAATGTGTGTTGATACCCAATGGAATAATATATAATCCCAAGGGCCATATAAATATAATACATATTGCATGTTTTAAAATATACATTGATGGTGTCATGATGTGATCAAAGATAGTCAAAGTCATCTTTGCCTTTCTAAGTAAATACTTCCCTGTAACACAAGAATTAAGAGCCTAAAAACTGTATTTGCCAGACATTCTTGCAAGAAATTTTGTGGCTTAAATTCTGCCAACAAGATGCACTCTCATAAAATGTGGAAGTTTGAAAAGAAAGAGAAGTATTGTCCACCTCCAAAAGCAATGCATAAATCATGTCTTAAACTATGAACAAGACTTGAGAGCAGGTAGCTTATTTCGGAGTTCATCCAGAAGCAGAAGAGAGTGGAAAAGTGACACAAGGAAGGGAAGAAAGCCAATAAAAGGACATTGACAAATGGATTACAGCTGTAGTCAACTGAGGCTCAATCCTGCTGGAAACCCTTGGAGGGATTATACAGAATATACTTCAGAATTGTTTCACTGAGGGTAAGGAGTTGCCATGTTCATCCACCAACTTCTGATCCTCAGTGGTTGAAGGTTGCTCCCGGGGCATTCACTTTCTGACACTCATGTTCTGACTTACATGCAGCATGTCTATACAGTCAGATAAAGCCCTCAGACAGACATAGCTTCTGAATGCATAGGAATTGATCCCACAATGATTCAAGGGGTATTTTAGAGGGACCAAGATCTATAATGAGTACAGAGCTCTTAGGACTCACTTCAGCCCTGCAGGAGGTTGAGATTATTGGCATTAACTTTGTGACTCCTGCATTTCTGGGTTTTCTAAATACCAGAGCACTTTCTTCTGATGTTTCCTGCCTCTGATTTCCAACCATGTTGTGTCTAATTTCCTGTATTAAATACCTTCTACCTAAAGTGGTTTCTGTTTTCCTGATCATACTAGCTGATATGGGCAGGATAGGAATAAAGATGTGGAGATACTCAAGAAATATTTAATACCTAAAAAAATCACCTCAATCAATAATTACATGAGGGAAAGGTGAAAGAGGAAAAATCTATAATGATTAACTAAAGTAGACAGAAGAAATACATTTGTTCATATTAGAGTGAGGGGCAAGGTGAGGGAAACAACTATTTTTCAGATATGTAGAGTTTGATGAAACTTCAATACACTTAAATGGGAATTATATTTAGGAGGCAGTTTGATAGGTGTATGAATCTGCATTTCAGAAGAGATGTTGGGTTGGTGTCATAGATTTAGAAATCTGAGTTCCAACAATATTTGAAACTAGGTAAGATTTCCTATGAAAACTATTTAAAACAAGAATAGATACAAAAAATTGAAGGCACAAGTGAGGGAGTGCCTGGGGAGAAAATGGAGGAACTGTTAGTAAAACGTAAAAAAAAAAAATAAAATAAAATAAAATAGAAAAGAAGCCAAGGACAAAGAAAATTTCAAGACTGACCACAGTATCAGATAGAGCAGATCTGGAGGGGAAAAAAAAAAAAAAACACACAGAGTGAGAGAGAGATTCTAAAGTATCCTTTGAAATGGACAACGGTTAGATCATTGGTAATTGAAGCAAAAGCATTCTTAGCGGTATAATTGGAACAATGCTTGACAGAAATAGGTTGAAATTTTTAAATTTAGCTGTAACAGCAAGAGAGCAGGGAAGTTACTAGAAAAAATACACATATGTGTAAATGTATGCATTATGAGTTCTATAACAAATTTTTACGTTATTCACTTACCTATCTGTATATTCAACTTCATAAAAACACTATAAATACAAATACTTATTAACTTTTTAAATATTTATTCAATATTGTTTCAGGATTTTTTGAAGACTTTGTTATTTATTTTACAAAAGAATCATTTTGTCTTCATTTATATCTGGGTAGTCATTTTAAATGTATAAGTTTTCCTTACATTTAAGTAATATTAAATAAAAGTTTGTTCTTTCTTACATACTCTATTTAGCTTCTATGCTACTTCCATGTTGAAAGTAATAAAGCTTTTAATACACGAGAGCTGCCTCCTAGAAGCTCAGAAATGCTTGTGTTAATTGAGAATTTGTCAGTATGTTACCCCTGGATGCACGTGGATAAATCATACTGGTATTAGTAGGATTACAATAATGCAATGCAATAAGGCTTTACAGCTCTTTATTTTTAACACAATTTATGGCTTGTGGCACACAATACTACTTAAAATGTGAATTTAGAAAATCCTACGCTAAGCACACTGGAAGCAGCATTTTTTTTCCTGTTTTAGAATTTACATCTGCAGTACTCAAAAAATTCCATGGGACTGTCATCAATAAACAGTGCTAGATTATATGCTAAACACCAGAGATACAAGGATAAGAGAGATATGCCTTAGGACTTTTTTTTCAAACCACAGCTTGACACCAATTAGAGATTTGCTAAATCAGTATTTTATATTGCACTGATGTTTCTAATGGGATGGAAAGGATGGAATGACATGGAATGGCATGGAAAATATTTGCATACATTACTTATTACAAATATAAATATTATTTCATGAAATTGAATTTCAGTTTTATATATTACTCACATAAGGATGTGTATGGTGATAGACATGCAAATAGAGCATTTCAAAGTAATAATATAAGTGCCATGATAAAAGGATATTCTAGTCATATATTAACTAGAGAAAAGGGATTTAACCCAGCCTGCAGAGACACAGGAATCTTTAAGAAGGAAATAAATGCAGCATTTACCAGTTATACTAATCAACATCAGGTTATTCATTAAATAAAATCCTAAATGTATTGTGGAAAAACAATTTGAAGTGGTGCTATTGGAAATATTTTTATGCCTTATAAAATTCTGTAAAATACTGCTTAGATACTAAGACTTCACAAGCTACAATGGCATGTCCATTAACCCCACTGAAAAATAGTTATAGCCAGTTATGGTGGCTTGTGCCTATAAATCTTAACACTTTGGGAGGCTGAAGTGGGAGGATGGCTTGAGACCAGGAGTTCAAGACCACCCTGGGCAACATAGTGAGATCCTA
Organism: Piliocolobus tephrosceles; assembly: GCF_002776525.5. Lineage (NCBI taxonomy): Eukaryota > Metazoa > Chordata > Mammalia > Primates > Cercopithecidae > Piliocolobus > Piliocolobus tephrosceles. The sequence continues at coordinate 72,505,942 of NC_045444.1, forward strand.
TCTAATCAAAAATAAAATAAAATTAGCAAGGCGTGGTGGCTCAAGCCCGTAGTCTCTACTACTCAAGAGGCTAAGGCAGAGGATCGCCTTGAGCCCAGGAGTTTAAGGCTGCAATGAGCTATGATCACAGCCCAGATGACAGATCAAGACTTTTTCTCTAAAAAAGAAAAGAAAATTTAATAAAATACTAATATAATAATTTTTCCACAATTTTTGTTTTACAGTTCACTTTTTCTTTTTTTTTTTTTTCTCTTTTTTTTCTTTTTTTGAGACAGAGTCCCTTTGTCACCCAGGCCGGAGTACAGTGGCATGATCTCAGCTCAATGCAACCTCCACCTCCCGGGGTCAAGCGATTCTTCTGCCTCAGCCTCCCAAGTAGCTGGGATTGCACCTGGCTAATTTTTGTACTTTTAGTAGAGACGGCGTTTCACCATGTTGGCCAGGCTGGTCTCAAACTCCTGGCCTCGGGTGATCACCCATCTCAGCCTCCCAAAGTGTTGGGATTACAGGCATGAGCCACCACACCCAGACTAGAGTACACTTTTCAATTTATAGTTACAAATATGTCTTGAAAGAAATAATATGTTACTCCTATTTGGATTTTTTTCAAATTAACTTTTTTACTATTTAAAGTTGGTAGCTCCATATTAGGAAGAGGAAGCATAAATACTGAATGCAGCATACATATTTGAAACATTCACATTAGGCTTCAGGACATTTTCACCAATGTTCTGTGGAACAATGGACATATTCTATGTTTAATGGACACACTCACTTTGATTCTGTCTTTGATTTTTTTTTACAATTCTGCAAGGCCTCTAAGTAATGGAATGTTACAGGTTTCAATAACCAGTTACATGGTGATGATTCCCAAGTCTATATTCAGCTCCAGGTCTGTATTTTCCAGCACTGAACAGCTCCTTTTGTATATTTCACAAATACCTCAAAACCAGCCATCTTCTAAATAAATTTATTATTTTATACCAAAAATAAGATTCCCTATGTACAGTAGAGTACATAACCAACTAAGCGGTTAGTAGCACCATCATCTAACTAGTCACTTGAGCATCTGAGATTCCCTCCTCTCCGTTATATTACCATTTTCAATTAATTAATAAGACTAGAAGATTTTCCAAACTCAGTTTACCACTCCCTCTTCTTTATTCACCTTCCACTGCTTTAGTTCAACTCATCACTTACACAAATTTAGTATCCTCCCTACCTCCCATCTTCTTCTCTAACTCAACCTCTTCTCTGCTGTCAGAGTAATGTTCCTATAACAGAAATTAAACTACGTCATTCATCTACTTAAAATTCTGTAATGGCTCCTGATTTCTCATAAAATAAGATCCTTAGTATATAAGGCCCTTCTACTACCTACTATCTTGTCCTCAAAGACAGTAATTCTATCTTCACATCATTAAACTGCAGCCCAACTGTTTAACAAGCTTACTGTTACGTAGGCCCAACTCTTTAACAAGCTTACTGTTGGTACCTGCTTTCTAGCCACAACTCCCACAACCCTTTCTGCCTCACATGATGCACATAATTTTCTAGCAGGACTAAATCATCTGTCAGTGCCAGAGGACATAAACCTATCTCAAGCTGTGAGATTTTCACAGGCTGGTCCTTTTCCTGCTGTTATAGGTGTCTTTTTACAATCCATGCTCCAAGACAGTAAAATGTTCCTACATGGTTTCATGCTTTTTTTCCTATATTTTTTGGATTTTTTCCAAAATTTCCAACTTTTCAAGACAAAATTAACTGTCGCCTCTTCTGTATTCCTGTGGCCCTTTGTAGATTTATTATATTTATTAGAAGTATTTTATTAACATATAGTTTTCATTTGATTATTAAAACACTTATAATATTGCTGTAACTGCTCAGGTTTTTAACACCACCCCTAGATATTGAATCTTCAAAGTTCAGGGTTCTATTCATTTTTATATTTCCAGCATCCATCACAGTCTGGCTCCCAGGAAGTGAACTTAATAAAGGTCTGTTGAATAAATATATCAACATGAGACAAAAATAGCATCATTAAGTGATTGGTTGTTATTTTAAATGTTCTTCTCTGAAAAGACATTATGATTAGGATGTGTGATCATTTGGCTACATCCAACTTAATCTTGGAGATGATCATTGTTGTCATATGTTTATATGCAATCAAAACATTATGGTTATTAGGTTGCTTTTGTCTTTTCCATATCGGAGAGACAAATTTCAACGTCGTCAAGATTTTTTTGTACACCACACCATGCACTTTGCAGCATGGAATATTCTTTTTCAACCCCTAAGAGCAAGGGGTAAGGAGGTGGATATAAGAAAGGCTAATTTGGTATGAATGGATTTGGGGACAATTATGCCTCTCTCCATGGCTTTGTTAACAGGACCCTCAATATTTTGCTCATGATCCATTTATATCAGACTGTAATTTCTAGTATTCACTTTCTTCCTTCATGAAAATCCAAACTGTTTATCTTTAGTTGCTTACCTTAAAAATAAAAGTTGCTCAGGCTGGGCATGGTGGCACACTCCTTTTTTGGAGGAGCATTTTGGGAGGCAAGGTGGACAGACTGCTTGAGCCCAGGAGTTTGAGACCAGCCTGGGAAACATGGAGAAACTCCCTCTCTACCAAAAAAAAAAAAAAAAAAAATACAAAAGTTAGTCAGCCTGGTGGCATGCATCTGTGATCCCAGCTACTCAGGAGCCTGATGTGGAAGAAACACCTGAGCCTGGGAAGTCAAGGCTGCAGTGAATGGTGACCGCTCCACTGCACCCCCAGCCTGGGTGATGGAGTAAGACCCTATCACTAAATAAATAAATAAACCAAAAATTTTTTAAGTTGCTAATCAAATAGGATTGGACCACAAACCCATAAGTGAGCCCAGCTAGCATTAAGTAGACCCAACCAGCCTACCCATACATTTGTAAGCAAAAAATCAGTACATGTTTTATGTCATTGCTATTTTGTGATTGCTTATTTCATAGCATTATTGTGGCAATGGATAGCTGAAACAGAATCCAAGTTCAGAAAGTCTCCAGTTAAAATATACCAGTAACAGGTAGTTGTGAGAGTTTGCCAGTCCTTTAGTATCCATTTATAGCAATCTCTGGAGAGATGTAGATTTGCCTTATCTTCTCCCACTGATGGGAGAGCAGGCACAGTAGGCAGTATAAAAAGAATTAGACCTGAATGTCTGGAAAGCAAAGTTTTAGCTGTGGTTGTACTACTAGGTCATAGGGGCCTTGGACAAGTTAAAATAAGATAATATTAAGATTACAGTTGTTCCCAAATCTGACTATAAAAGTACTGGAGAAGTTTTCCTGTGACATTATTTTTGACATAAATTCCCAGTAGTTCAGAAGTGGTACTAGAAAAAAACTTTTAAAAATTGGTTATCTGCAAGATTAGGGGTCTCAAATCCTCAGTTGTATTTGCAAGTTATTTTTATGGGTCATTCCAGATTATTTTTTATCACTCTTTTCTTTAGTGAGCTATTGGTATGAACAAACTTACTTAGAAAATAAGTGGTGCATTAACACCAAAAAATGGATAAAGCCCCTCTCTAATGATGAATTAACCACTCCAATGTGAAAACGTCTATGTATTTTCTAAGTAAAATGGTGTTTACAATCTACAGTCTGGTTGTGGTAAGCAGAATTCTAAGATTTCAGGTCCCTGGTATATACACACACTTCTCATTCAATCAAACACTAACCTAGGTACTAGTGTGAAAGCATTATATAGATGTAATTAAGCTCCCAAATCAGTTGACCTTAAAGTAGAAAGATTACAATCGCAGAGTCTGGCCTAATCACATGAGCCCTAAAAGGGAAACAGGTTCTTCCTGATAAAAGAGATTCAAAGCATCAGAGGACTCCATGTCAGGGAGATTATCTAATGCTGGCTTTGAATATAGAGGGGGCCACACGGCAAAGAATGCAGGTGGCCTCTAGGAGTGCAGAGCAGCCCCTAGATGACTGTCAGCAAGGAAATGTGGACCTCAGTACTACAACCACAAGAAATTAAATCTTGCCACAACCACATGAGCTCCAGGCACGAAGACAGCCAAGACAACATCTTGATTTTAGCTTTCTGGGACCTTCAGTAAGCGGTGGTCAGACTTCTGACCTATAGAAGTATGGGAAAATGGCTGTTTCTTTAAGCAGTAAAGTTTGTGGAAATTTGTTGTACAATATTACAAACCTATAAGGGTTCTGTATTTGAATTTTGGAATTTAGGAAAGCTGAGTTCCTGGGCCCATTACTGTAATTGATTAGATAGCCTAAAACAAGACAGTGGCTTTCCTTAATGTCTTCCCTTAGCCTGAAGAATCCCATAACAAAGCAGCTTAATATTACACAATGTAATATATTCAGAATTTAAATACCTCCTTAAAACAAATGTAGAAATAAAATATTCACTTTATTTGCTTTTCTTTTCTTACATTGTGAAGAATCCCTCCTATCTATCATAAAAATGACTTGATTTTAATTAGGTGTCTAACAAAAAAAGTAACTATGATATTTCAAAAAAAAACTCAGTCATCAGTTCTGACAAACACTCTATTAATAAATGATGTTATTAATATTTTATGTATTTAATTTTAATGCTTCTGAAATAATTATTGATATTACAATTTATTCTTTAAGTCTACTATTCTATAAGTAAATCTAGGTTAATCTTCTGGCAGAAACCATGGCTCTGAACTCAGTGGAAAAAAAGGAGAGAGAGAAATCTATTTAGTTTACCTTGTAAAATACTCTGAGCAATCTCTTTAAAGCACACATACAAAAATTAGAATTTAGAATTTAGCAATTTAGAATTTCAGTGATTTTCATTTAGAATTTCAGCAATTTTCATTCTTTTAATAATTGCTTCAGTGTTGATGTTGTTAAAATAATACCTGCATTTGCCATGATGAAGTATCAACACAAGTCATTTGTTTTACAAAAGGTATTGGCTGCCATCTCTTGGACTGTGTGAGCATTATGCTTCAAAAAGAATAAACAAATTAAAACCTCAGCCTTTGCAAAAATTTCTTCACAAAAGAAATCCAAAAACCATGTACATGTAAACAGTTGAGCAGCAAACAAATATTAATTGCATGTATTTGATTATTTCACTTAGAAATATGACTTACATATGTGGTTAATTTTTCTTGGATGTGTTTTTGAAAGCTTTATTCAAACAGAAGGCAAATAAATGTATACATTATCCTAATTTAAGATTTTATGTTTTTATTTAAAATATTATTTGCACACTTTCACTTAATGATTTTTCCATCTTCTTCTATAGTTATGGCTACAACACTAGTCACTTCTCTCTTTAATATATGAGTTAAGATGCCAAGTCTGATTCCTTTCTTCTGAACCTAATTGACAGTACAAATCCTTCAGAGATAAATAATTATGGTTTCTCACTAGAATCGAGTTTATTATTATCTTACACACCATACGGTTGAAACTAATAGGACAAAGAGAAAGCTTAATTATTGATATAATTATTGATATAAAACTAAACTATACTCATTTTATGGAAGTTAGCGATAAAAACTCACATTTCAATCTTCTCTCCATTCAAGATTCACTTTGTATGGCATCTGTACATACTTTCTTAAATTTTATAAACTAATGATTTTCTAAAAGAAGAAAGTATTTGAGAAGACTCAGTGTCTAAATTATACTTAATTTTACCTAGAAGATACCTAACGTGAAAGACTATAAAAGTTAAAACCAAAAAATACTAAAAACAAAGGTAGTTTTTCTGTCATATAAAAGGAAATTGTATCACAACCTACAAATAAGCAAATGTAAATTAGTAACTGTGATTAAATGCAAACATCATACTCCCATCAGAGCTCACTGTGTATGTAAGAAGTAGAAACCTCCCTTGGCAATCAGTAGATTGCAATAACAGTGTGCAGTTTTGTAACAGAACATTTTGTTACTTTTTAAACCTTTGGGTTTCTATTTTTAGTATATTCTATTAAACAATTTGAGATGGTAAAAAGAAAACCATTTAATTGCTTCCAAGGTTATGAAAACTCCTTGGGTATCTGAAATGATCTAACTTTAAAATAATTATTATTATGTTGTTAAGTATTGAGTGCTCATGTAATTCACAATTATTTGCCTTCTCACCAGGCAGATCATCTAGGATGAAATTACAGAAAAATTAAGGAATGATGTATCAGATATACAAGTAGTTTTGAATTCAAATTTGATTACTTAAGTAGTAAACTTCACATTGCTTAATTTCTTAATTATCCAGGAAAAAATTTCAAGTGAAATACCAAATATGTGGAAAGTAGAAAATATGTGAATACAAAGAGAATCCTAACTCTTGTCACCAAGAGAAGAACGGGGTTGATGTGCTGCTTTAGAGCTGTAAACTTGTTCTGACACCTGGTGGATAGTGTTGAAAAGGCACGTGATACAGCAAAAGAAACTACTGACAGAGTAAACAGACAACCTACAGAATGGGAGAAAATATTTACAACCTAAGCATCGTACAAATCTATAAGTAACTTATAAATAACTTAAAACAAATTTAGAAGAGAAAAATAACCCCTTAAAATATGGGCAAAGGACATGAAAAGACACTTCTCAAAAGAAGACATACATGCAGCCAACAAGCATATGAAGAAAAGCTCAACATCACTGGTCATTAGAGAAATACAAATCAAAACCACAATGAGATATCATCTCACACCAGTCAGATGGCTATTATTCAAAAGTCAAAAAATAACAGGTGCTGGCAAAGTTGTGGAGAAAAGGGAACACTTATACACTGTTGGAGGAAGTGTGAATTAATTCAAACATTGTGGAAAACAGTATGGCAATTCCTTAAAAGCTAAAAGGAGAACTACCATTCCACCTAGCAATCCCATTACTGGGTATATACCAGAGGAATATAAATCATTCTATCATAAAGACACATGCTCATTAATGTTCACTGCAGCACTATTCACAACAGCAAAGATGTGTAATCAACCTAAATGCCCATTAATAACAGATTGGATAAAGAAAATATGATACATATACACCTTGGAATACTATGTAGCCATAAAAAAGAATGAGATAATGTCTTTTGGGAAAAATAGATGGAGCTGGAGGCTATTATCCTTGGCAAACTAACGCAGAAACAGAAAACCAAATACTGCATGTTCTCCGTTATAAGTGGGAGCTAAATAATAAGGACTTATGAACACAAAAAAGGAAATAACAGACACTGGAGTCTACTTGACGGGACAGGGTGGGAGAAGGGGGAGAAGCAGAAAAGATAACTACTCGGTATTGGCTTAATACCTGAGTGATGAAGTAATATGCACAACAAACCCCTGTGACACGTTTACCTATATAACAAACCTTCACTTGTACCCCAAAACCCAAAATAAAAGTTAAAAAACAAAAAAGAGAAAAGGCATGTGATAGCCATGTGCAGTTAAACTCAGCAGCCAAGAGCCCCCTTTGGCTATTGAGCACTTGAGGTGCAGCCAGCCAAAAATGAAGATGTGGTGTTCAAAGACCTTGTATTTAAAAAAAAAAATACATAATATCTAATAATGTTTTATACTGGTTACATGTTGAGATGATAATATTCTGGCTATATTTATTAAATAAAATATATTAAAATTGATTTCACCTGTTGCTTTTTTTTCCTATTTGGCTACTAAAAATTTTAAAGTTACATATATGGGTCACATTTGTGGTTTATATTTCTATTGGATAGTGCTGTGATAGAATCTAAGGTTTAAATATTATTAAGGTAAAAAATTTCTCAGTGTCTTTGTGAGAATAGAAAAAAATGTATGTAACATATGATTAACATATGGTAGACAAAATTTTAACATGGCTTCCACTGGTCCACATCCTTTTATACCTCCCCACTGGGGTAGGCGGTTTCTGTGAATAGAATGGGATATCATTCCCTTCAATGAGGGTATATTGTATGGCAAAGGTAAAGGGATTTTTGCAGATGTAATTAAGGTTTCTAATTAGTTGACTTTGAGTTAATCAAAAGGGAGATTATGCTGGGTGGGGCCTGGTCTAATCAGATGAATTCTCAAAAGACACTCAAAGCAGCAGCAGACACTCACCTATTGGCCTATAAGAAGCAAGCTGCCATGTTGTAGGGAGAGCTACATGGCAAGGAATGTCAGACAGCCTCCAGGATTTGAGGAATCTGTCCTTCAGCTATAAGAAATCAAATTCTGCCAACAACCAGTGAGCTTGGAAGAGGAGGCAGGCCTCAGATGAGGCTGCAGCTCTGTCTGACAGGTTCACTGCAGCATTGTAAGACCCGGAGCAGGGGCGCAGCTAAGCTGTGCCTGGATTCCTTACCCACAGAAACTGAGAGATAATAAGTGCATGACACTTTAAACTGCTAAGTTTGTGGTAATGTTTTGCAACAGTAGAAAACTTATGATTTGAACTTTTTGTAACTTTATTTTTTGTGTTAGAATATCATTGGTTTTTCTTTCTTTTTTCATCCAAGACATATTCATCATAAGAAATCAAAATCAGCAATGAAAACCATAACTTTATTATAGTATATAGTTTACTATGGTATGCATTTTATCATAGCATATATAATGGAAACAGAAATAAAAACAAGGAAATCATATCAAATTTAATATAAACTTCTCAATTGAGCTATGCTATGTAAATTATAATAGCTTCAACCTAGAGCTCTTTTGAATTTAAAGCAGTGATGCATCTTGTTATTTCTTCTTCTTTTAGTGCTATTTTGGCACTTAAAGTCAAGTGTCTTCTAATAGTGAAGAGACAAATGGGTACCAGTAAAAGAAAACCAGGACAAGTGAAGAGATAAAGCCAGTCCCCGTGAGCTCATATACCTACTTTGGGATCTCTAAACAGATCTTCGAATAATCTAAAAATTAATCTAGTATCAGAGACTTCACTCTGCTCCCCTGAATTCCCAAAATTTATACACAGTCTTGACTCAATTTATCAAGTTGAAGTTAGTTCAAAGAGTAGTGATGTACAAAATGTCATGCCCTGTAGCTTTGCCAATGACTCTGGAGATGATGGCTGCAACTCTAGCTCTTTCAGTCAACTTCCTGTTCATCAGATTCACCATAATCTTCCTAGGCTCCTGAGCCTTTGCACTTACAGTTTGCTTTTCCTGAATACATCTTTCATTGCTTGCACACCTGGAAAAGGCTACTTCTATTGTGAACTTTTCTCACTTCCTTCTGTTGTCTCCTTGTATAGCTTTGGCTTTTTCCCTCCAATTAAGTGTTTCTTCTATTCATTGACACTGACTAGGAGAACAAATGTGGCAACATGGCTTGGTATTCTTGTGATTACCTATACTGACTTCATGAGAGTCAGTGAGAGTGACATAGGTTTGTAGTACCCAAAAAATTCTCAAATGTGCAGGCTTAAATATACGTATCCATACAAAAAGAAACAAAATCAAAAACTGCTCCTCTCTTTGCTGCTCCTGCTCCTCCTGCTGCTGCTCATCCTCCTCCTCCTCCTTCTTTTGAGACAGAGTCTCACTCCTTCACCCAGGCTGGAGTACAGTGGTGTGATCTCAACTCACTGCAACCTCTGCCTCCCAAGCTCAAGCGATTCTCCTGTCTCAGTATCCTGAGTAGCTGGGATTACAGGCACATGCCACGACACTCGACTAATTTTTGTATTTTTGGTAGAGACAGGTTTTCGCCATGTTGGCCAGGCTGGCCTCAAACTCCTCACCCCAGATGACCCACCCGCCTCGGCCTCCCAAAATGTTGGTAGTATTACAGGCATGAGCCACCTCACCCAGCTGTGTTTCTTCTCTTGACCAGGGATTGCAAAGATGCACACCTAGGCTTCCCTCATTTGCATGTTGTAATTATAGGGTGTTACACATCTCATTTTTGTTATACCTGCCTGTTTCTGCTGATATTAGATCAATTGATCTGTTTTCTCATATCCTTGCATTTTGGCTTCTTATTTTTGGAAGAGGCCTTTTGTCCCTTAAATTAGTTTTCACTATGTCAACACATTTCCAAAATACTATAAGACCTACTTTTATATTAAATTAATGTCTTGTTACCCTAAGGCAGAGTTAGTTGTTCTTAGCACTATAGTTTCAGAACACTGCAAAATTCTGTTATAGAATTTACCATGTTGTATAGTAACTACTTCATGTCTAGATCTACCATTAAATTAAGAATAGGGGCCACACCTTATTCAACATTGCATCCCTAACCTCTAGCAGGCAATAACATGAAACAAAATAGAATATAATTAACTTGAATATTAACTTGAATATTATATATTAACTTGAATTTAATTCTAATATATAATATTAACTTGAATTAAAACCTCAGGGAGCTTCATCAAAACATTTAAAACAAATCTGCATTATTTCCAGTAGCAAACTTCCTTCCCTCTGCAATAGCCTGATTATTTCGTTGGTTGAACTAGATCTACAATGGGGTGGTATGACAAATGGGGAATTGGGGAAGGGGAGGGAGGCCTGGGCATGAGGTTACAATGTTTCGTGTAGTCTTCCCCCTGCCCTCCACACCCCTATGCCTGATCAACTAACCACTGTCATTGTCTAAGGTTTCAGGGTCAGAACCTCTTAAACAAGTAAACAAGTTATTTAAGAAGTTAAGAAGCTGCCAAAAACATGACTTTCTTGCAGGTGAATTTGATGTTTTAGATTATATTTGATGTTTTAGATTATAGAAATTGAAAGTGAGAGTAGGTAAAAGGAAGACTATAGTTCTTAAGGGAAAGAAAAAACTAAGCCTATGCTCCTATTTTCCACAGTGAAGGTCATAAGTGTCCTTGAGGTATTTTGGTTAGCTTCACTTCTCATAACTGGTGATATTTATTTTGATAATTACGGTGTAGAAAGGTTTTTTTAAAGGGAACATTTTCTGACTCCTATATTTATCTGAGTTATTATCTTTCTATGAGCTTAGCTATTGTTTAAGCCCATCTCAGTCAAGTTTATTGGCAATTCCAGTCTATTTGCCAACAACTTAAGAAGCGTTCATTTTAAACTAAAGTACACCCCAATCCTTAGATGAAATCCTGCCTCAGGTTCATAACGCCAAATCAATAGAATCATTCAAATCCAAGGTTAACTCTTATCTTGGAACCAAGCTCATTCCTATTGATTAAACTTTTATTTTTGTCTTATTATGAAGAACAAAAGGACCTTGGAAGTGGTTGCAGAAAGAAAGGTTCAATAAACATCCATTTATGTCCTCTTGTAACATCAATTAATTCATATAATTTTGCTTTCAATTTTATTCCAAATATAATAGTATGTCTCCTTGTCTATAAGAATTATTTTTTCCCGACTGATGGAAAGTTTTTCAAATACCAACTATTCAGTGTTGTTAAAAAAAATGCTGGGGAAATAAGAGGAATGAGAATAAAACAGACAGGTAGCACATGAAACAGTTATATCAGATTTCTATAAAATTAGAGAAAAAAAAGTTTGTGAATGCTTAAAGAATTAATCTGTTTTTCTGTATGGAGAGTCCTTAAATGGCTAAAAGCAGATCAATCATTCAATCTGGCAATCCCACTATTGGGCATCTACCCAAAGGAAAAGTCATTATATGAAAAACACACTTGCACACATATGTTTATAGCAGCACAATTCACAATTGCAAAGATATGGAATCAACCTAAATGCCTATCCACTAATGAGTGGATAAAGAAAATGTGGTATATATGCACAATGGAATACTACTCAGCCATTAAAAGGAACGAAATAATGTCTTTTGCAACAACTTAGATGGAGCTGTAGGCCATTATTCTAAGTGAAGTAACACAGGACTGGAAACAAAAACCATATGCCCTCACTTGTAGGTGGGATCTAAGCTATGAGTAAATAAAGGCATACAGAGTGACATAATGGACTTCAGAGACTCAAAAGTATGAGGGTGGGAAGGGGGCTAGGGATAAAAAGCCACACTTTAGGTATAAAGTGCACTACTCTGGTGATGGGTACACTAAAATCTCAGGATTCACCACCATATAGTTCATCCATGTAACAAAAAGCCACTTTGTACTCCAAAAGCTATTGAAAAAAAAAAAATGCTGTATACCTTAAGTAAATACAATTTTGTTTTTTAAAAAATCTGTTTTTAAAAGAATTTTAGTTTACAAAACTTGGCACTAGCAAATGCTTGATGTTTTTATTCTTTCTATTTTTTCCTTGTGGACATTTTGATATCCTTTTTATTTTGTCTATGGTGATAAAAGCAAATATACAGGTAACCATAATAATAAAGGATCTATAAGAGCAAAACCAAAGTTTTTCAAAGAAGAAGAAATTCTGACTCAAGACTGCATTATCAACTCTTGCCTGAATTTCCAGCCTTCTGGTCTGCCCTACACATTTTCAGACTCATCAGCCCCCAAAAACACATGAAGCAATTCAAAACTAAAGAAACTAATTAATTAATTTTATTTCACTGGAGAACCCTCACGGATAAAATAGGTATGAATGGTATTTTCAACTATAAACAGGTATGCAAGAAATATCAAATTTCTTTTATTTTATTTAAATCAAATTAATTCCAACTCCAAGTGTCCATCACACAGGCCAGCAGGAAATTCAACCTAGGTCCTAAGAGGTCACAAGCATCCTTTCACCTTGCATTATCATGTTCTCCTTTGATATCTCATTTTCCAAGGTCACTTAGTCCCTACCATAATTTCAATAGTTGTACCCTCCAAAATTCATGTTGAAATTGAATCCGCAATGTGGCAGTGTTGACAGGTGAGTCCTTTAAGAGGTGAATGTGTCATGAGGGCTCTGCCTTCATAAATACATTAATATATTCATGAATCAATGGGTTAAAAGGTAAATGGATTAATAGGTTATCATGGGATCGGAACTTGTGGCCTTATAAGAAAAGGAAAAAAGACCTGAGCTACAATGTTAGCACATTCAGCACCCTCACCCTGTGTCACTTTGAGCCTCTGCAGAGAGCCCCCACCAGTAAGAAAGCCCTCACTAGATGCAGCCCCTCAACCTTGGACTTTTCAGCCTCCACAACCATAAGAAATAAATTCCTTTTCTGTACAAATTATCCAGTTTCAAGTATTCTGTTATAAGCAACATAAAACAGACTAATACAGTCAGTCCCTAAAGGAAGACAGCTCTGCTCATCCCATGTCAAACTTCAGTGCAGGAATATTTGTCAAAGCAGGGAGTCCCATTGCCCTGGGCCCAGGAGAAACACAAAGTTAAACCACTCAACTGTCTTGCCAGTTCCTGCGGGTACTGTCAGAGAATATAGCGTGGATCACCACTATTCTTGGTAGTCATAAAGCTCTAGTCTCAGTTTTGGGGAATTTATCTTCCCTCACTCATTTCCATCAAAGGAATTCAGCTTTCTCCTCTATCCTGAATATTTTTCAGAAGCTCTCTCCATTAAACAAAATCCAAGAAGACAAGTTATTAGCAAGTAACATCTCCTTTCTATCAAGTAATAAAAATTTGTCTTGAGAAAGAAGAAAGACAAAATTTTCTACCAGTAATGAAGGGGAGTATAAACATCAGAGGAACAAAATTCAATGTATCAAAAAATGATCATATTCAGTGGTATGTTAACCAACGAGTTCTGTGGGAAAGAGGAAGGAAAAATAACTCTAATTTGTAGGATTTGCCTGTTTCCATGTTGTAAATGTTCCCATTGCAGTTGATTTTAAGCTAACCATGTGACATCACTGAGCACAGAGTTGGAAAGAGATGTGCAGTAGCACATAATTATGTAATATTTCTACTACACAGATACAATAGACATAACCTCAAGAGCATGGATAATGCTGGTATGTATTACCTTTGTTAACAATACAAAACATTTTCTTGTACATTTGAATAATTTAGTTTTTTAATAATGGCTTTTTCATGGCTGGGGCACACAATTTCTGAAAATTTATCAATCCACTTTTATGAACCAATACTAGCTACAAAAAATGTCAAAAGTCAAATGGTAAGCTGCAGTACAACACTGATCTTAACCACACAATGAAAGACCACAAGCATGACTTTGATAAGAACACTTGCTATGCTCTGAATGTCTGTATTCCTCCAAAATACAGACATTTAAACCCCAAGTTGATGGTATTTAGAGGTTGGGCCTTTTGGACAGTGATTAAGTCATGAGGTCTCTGCCATCATGAATGGGATTAATGCCCTTATAAAAGAGACTTCACAGAGTTTCCTTGCCCTTCCATCTCTTTTACAATGTAAGGACACAGCATTGTCTCTTCTGCCATGTGAGGACACAACAACAAGGCACCATCTTGAAAGCAAAGAGCAAATTCTTACCAGAGGCTGGTGCCTTGACCTTGGACTTCCCAGCCTCCACAACTGTGAGAAATAAATTTCTGTTATAGTCTATTATTTATAAATTACCTGTCTGTGGTGTTTTGTTACAGTAGCAGCAATAGACTAAGACTACCTATGTAATGAAAATTGGCTCTGCCTCTGCAAACAAGGGAAGTAGACCTAAAGTTTTTTTTTCACCTCTTCAGGACAGACAGACAAACCTGGCCTGCTCAAATGAGAACAGTCACCTAGGCTATGAGATCAACTCATTGCTTACCATTTATAACAGCTGCACTTAAACTTGTTCTCATGACCATTTTTTTCTGAACTCTTAAAAATATTGGGAAACCAAAGAGCTTCTGTTTATGAGAGTTAATCTCTCAATCCTTGCCATATTAGAAATTAATTCTGAAAAGTTTCATTAATATTTATTCATTTTAAAATAACAATAGTAAACCTATTAAATAGGTTGACATGTTTAGTACATTTCTATTTGCATAATAGCATATCTTATGAAAAATAACCATATTTTCCAGCAAAATAAAGTAATAAGAAAGGTAGCATTGTTTCACAATTTCTCAAACCTCTTTAATGTCTCTCTTAATAGAAAACAGCTGGAAAATGGATTAAGATCATCTAATAGTCCATGAGGATCTGAATATTGTCCACAACCACTCAAGTGAATTTAGAAGTGGATCTTCCCCTATTCAAGCCTTCAGATAAGATCACAGCCCTCGCAACCCCTTGATTGCAGCCAGAAGTCACAGTAAGCCAAGACCAGATTTCTTTTTTCTTTTTTTTTTTCTTTTAAGATTTAGTCTTTCTCTGTCGCACAAGCTGCAGTGCAGTGGCGCAATCTCGGCTCACTGCAAGCTCCACCTCCCAGATTCACACCATTCTCCTGCCTCAGACTCACGAGTAGCTGGGACTACAGGCATGCGCCACCACGTCCAGCTAATTTGTGTGTGTGTGTGTGTGTGTTTAGTAGAGACGGGGTTTCACCATGTTAGCCAGGATTGTCTCGATCTCCTGACCTCGTGATCCGCCCACCTCGGCCTCCCAAAGTGCTGGGATTACAGGCCTGAGCCACCGCACCCAGCCAAAGACCAGATTTCTAACAGACAAAAAGTATGAGATGATAGATGTTTGTTGTTTTAAACCAATGAGTTTCGGGGAATTCATTACATTGCCATTGAGAACTAATACAAAAGGAATAGTTGCTCAATACTCATTTATTTATTCAATGAATGTATGGATTGAATGTGTGTGTACCAGTTACTATAAGAGGAGAGGAGAAGCAGATGTGACTCTGACATGGGCCCTCTACCCTTGAGGAACCAGTCTGATGAGGGAGATAAATAGGAAAATAGATGGCATACAATACCTATAATGCAAATATAGGAACAAATTATGTGAGACTATAAAAAGGAAAATAACTAACTCTATTTGAGAAGGCTTCACTAACCACCATTTGGAATAGCTCATAAAGGCTGAGCACGTTTAAGACTCTGGCAAGTGGCACTGATTCAATAGGAGCTGCTACTTCAGGAATCAAACCAAGGAGTCTACATATAATCATTTCTGAACCACCTACATGCAGTTATTAGATAAAGCCATGAGAGGAAATAAGATTTCTTCAGAAAAAAAGCATATGGATAAAACCCAAAACTTAAGACTCAGGCAGGTAAAATATGAGAAGACAATACTTGATTGATTTGATAATAAATATGATGTCATGCAGTGTTTGCCAGAGACGACTTTGAGGGGGAAAAAAAAAAAAGGCAATTGAAAAATCTTGCTGAAGGAGATCATTTTAAGAATTGTTTAAATTATGTATAGAAAATGTTTGGCCATACAAATAAGAAAGAAAATTACTCCCCACTCTCTTTGGTAAAAATGGTGGATCACAGTTCCTACATAGTAAAAATGATGTTTTTAATATTAAGAAATTTAATATCTGAAATCAGCAAAATTGACTGTTACGTCTTGTTAATATCTCAAGTTAATATCATATGCAAAAACTGGAGTTTTTTTTAAATAAACTTTATGGACAGAAAAATATACAATTTTCTAAGTTAATTTAAAACTACAAAACAAAAATTTCTGCAGTTATAAAGTTAATCACTTTTTTTAAAAAACAATTTCCCTAAGGTATATCAAGCAGAGTATCAAGAAGAAAGTTGATAAATACTGGTCAAACTGAAAACCAAACACTAGTAAAGTCTGTGCTACCTAATGATTTAAAAACCTGGACTTTGAGGTAGGAAGAGGGTCCTGGCTCTTCTACTTAAAAAGTGACTCTAGACAATTAATGTAAGCCTCAGTTTTCTAACAAAAACAGAGATTATCATAACTACACCGTCAAAACCAGGTTTTCGGAACTCATATTAGGTAAGACGTGTGAATACACCTTGAAACATTTAACTCATTATATGGTTCTTGTAGTTATCCAGGAAAAGATATCACAAATAGCCATTAAAACTATTTTTCATATTACAGCAATTTAAAAACTTACTTCTATTTAACCGACAAAAAGTGTATCTTGATTTTTAGCCTTGACATATGGCAGTAAAACACGAATTACAAATTGGATTTGCACATAAAAGTCAGAAAAATTTCCCTGATTTTTCATTGGAAATGTATTCCATTTGGAGGATCTGTTACATTTCCATAGGAAGTTAATAACTTGATCAAAGCCATGAAATAAGGTTTTGCTGCATTTATTTAGTCTCCTTTTACACAATTTTCCAAATCTGTGTGTGCTACTTTTGCCCCACAATGTGAAAAGGAGACCATTAACTGCAGGATACCATTTGCTATGTAGATTTTCGGGTCTTGTTTGCACTTGATATTTGAATTAATATATCCCAGTTCTCCCTCCAATTTACTTGTATGTTTATTATAGTTGGTTAAAAGAAAAAAAAAACTGCAGGTAAGTCAGGTAATAAACTGTGAGTTAGCAGGCCATTTATCTTCTGTAATAAATAGGAGTCAGAAAATCGCACAGAAAATCGGGCTATATTATTCAATAAGGCATTCAGTCATGAATCAACATGTTACTTCTTCCACACCATTCTGCAGGCCGCAATGAAGTAACAAAAATGTTTTTCCTCTAATAAAAGTAGTATATTCCTTTTTTAAAAAGTCCTTTTCTCACAAGAACACATAGAAGGGGATATATTTAAATACATCAAAAACACCAATTAGGATGATTTTCTCTAGCAGTACTCAATAGGAGATGAAAGGAAAGGAGAGAAAAGGTACTGTGGAAAGATAGATCAAAAGGAGGGAAAGATGATTTTACATTGGCTCAGAATGCATCCCAGTAAGTTCATAAGTTACTACAATCTCTGCCCCCTTACTTTTAGTCAATGATCACTTCAAAAAATAAAAAATAAAAACAGTCATCTCTTGACAGAAACTCACCTCTGCTTACATCTACCTATAAATACCTATATTTTTGTCAATTCATACTCTATTTCCTCTTATCTCACAGACACTGGTACTTTCTCCACTTTCCAAAGGAGAACACCTCTCTCTATGTTCTCTATCTTTTCTTTTTCTCCCTGATTGTGCTTTGTCAATAATTCAGTTACAATTTCTGCATCTAGGATGCCTTCAACCTCTCAATCTATAAACACATTCAAGCTTCCCCACCATCTTAAATGTATCTTTTCCTACTTTTTGTCATTCCCACAATCTACTTTGTTTAACTGCCAATATCCTTAAGTCATTTGTATTTACTGTTCCCATATTCTATTTGATTTTTCTACTCATTATAATACGGCTTCCATCACCATCAACTCCAATCAAGTTGATCTCATTTAAGCCACCAGTGTCCTTCTAACCACACCCAAAGGGCTTCTTCAATTGTATCAAGATCATTTTCCTGTAGCATTTGACACCATTTCTCTTCTGAAAACTCTTTCTTCTTGGTTTTCTCAACACAACTCTTTCCTTATCTCTACTCCTTGTCTTTTCTTCTTCAGTGTCTTCGTGTTAATTATCTATTACTGTGTAACAAATTATCCTAAGACTTAGTGGCTTGACACAAAAAGAATCAAATACCTAGGAATACAGCTAACCAGAGAGGTAAAAGATCTGTACAATAAAAATTATAAAACACTGCTCAAAGAAATCAGATGTGATACAAATATATGGGAAAATATTCCATACTCATGGATAGGAAGAATCACTATCATCAAAATGGCCATACTGCACAAGCCAATATATAGATTCAATGCTATTCCTATTAAACTACCAATGACATTCATCATGGAACTAGAAAAAAAAACTATTTTAAAATTCATATGGAATCAAAAAAGGGCCAAAATAGCCAAGGCAATCCTAAGCAAAAAGAACAAAGCTGGAAGCATGATGTTATCCAATTTCAAACTATACTACAAGGCTACAGTAACCAAAACAGCATGGTACTTGTACAAAAACAGACACACAGACCAATGGAATAGAATGGAGAGCCCAGAAATAAGGGTGCCTGCCTACAACCATCTGATCTTCAACAAAGCTGACAAAAACAAGCAATGGGGAAAGGATTTCCTCTTCAATAAATGGTGCTGGGATAGCTGGCTAGCTATATGCAGAAGATCAAAACTGGACCACTTCCTTACACCATATATAAAAATTAACTCATGATGGATTAAAGACTTAAATGCAAAACCCAAAACTATAAAAACCCTAGGAGACAACAGCATTAGTCTGTTCTCATGATGCTATTAAAGACAGTTTATAAAGGAAGTTTATAAAGGAAAGAGGTTTAATTGACCCACAGTTCCACATGGCTGGGGAGGACTCACAATCATGGTAGAAGGTGAATGGGGAGCAAAGTCACATTTTACATGGCAGCAGGCAAGACATCTTGTGCAGGGGAACTCCCCTTTGTAAAACCATCACGTGAGACTTATTCACTACCATGAGAACAGTATGGGCTAAACCATCCCCATGATTCAATTATCTCCAGTTGGCCCCGCCCTTGACATGTGGCCATTATTATAATTCAAGGTGAGATTTGGATGGGGACACAGCTGAACCATATCAACAACCTAGGCAATACTGCTCTGGACATAGGACCTGCAAAGATTTCATGACAAAGACATCAAAAGCAATTGCAACAAAAGCAAAAATTGACAAACGAGATCCAATTAAACTTAAGAGCTTCTTCACAGCAAAATAAACTATACACAGAGTACACAGAGAACCTACAGAATGGGTGAAAATATTTATAAACTATGCATTTGACATAAGTCTAATATTCAGCATCTATAAGGAACTTAAACAAATTTACAAGCAAAAACAACCACATTAAAAAATGGACAAAGGACATGAGCAGACCCTTTTGAAAATAAGACATCCATGTGGCAAACAAGCATATGAACAAAGCTCAACATCACTGATCATTAGAGAAGTGCAAATCAAACCCACAATGAGGTATATCTAACACCAGTCAGAAGGGCTTTTATTAAAAAGTCAGAAAAAAATGCTGGTGAGGTTGCAGAGAAAAGGAAATGTGTATACACTGTTGGTGGGAGTGTAAATCAGTTCCATTGTGGAAAGCAGTGTGATGATTCCTCAAAGAGCTAAAAGCAGAACTATCATTCAACCCAGCAATCCCATTACTGGGTATATACCCAAAAGAATATAAATTGTTCTACCACAAAGACACATGCACGTGAATGTTCACTGAAGCACTGTTCACAACAGCAAAGACGAGGAATCAACCTAAAAGCCCATCAGCAGCAGATAGTATAAAGAACCTGTGGTATATACACACCATAGAATACTATGTAGACATGAAAAAGAACAAGATCATGTCCTTTACAGGAACATGGATGGAGCTGGAGGCCATTATGTTTAGCAAACTAATGTAGGAACAGTAAACCAGAAACCACATGTTTTCACTTGTAAGTGGGAGCTAAATAATGAGAACCAATAGAAATAGAGGGGAACAACAGACACTGGGCCTACTTGAGATTGGAGGGTAGGGGGAGGGAGAGAATCCAGAAAAGTAACTATCAGACACTATGCTTAGTACCTGGATGACAAAAATCTATACATCAAACCCTCATGAATGAGTTTACCTGTATAACAAACCTGCCCATGTACCCCTGAACCTAAATAAAAGTTAAAATAATTTAACAGGGCTAGGTGCCATGGTTCATGCCTGCAATCTCAGCACTTTGGGAAGCCGAGGTGGGTGGATTACCTGAGGTCAAAAGTTCAAGAACAGCTTGGCCAACATGGCAAAACCCTGTCTCTACTAAAAATATAAAAATTAGCTGGGCTTGGTGGCTCAAGCCTTTAATCCCAGCTACTCAGGAAGCTGAGGCAGGAGAACCGCTTGAACACGGGAGGTGGAGGTTGCAGTGAATGGAGATTGCGCCACTGCACTCCAGCCTGGGCAACAAGCACAAAACTCCATCTCAAAAAATAATAGTAATAATAACAATTAAATAGACAATAACTTAGTAGCTTGAAACAGCAAACATTAATTACCTCAAAGTTTCCGTTGGTCAGGAATTTAGAAATGTCTTGGGGGAAAGGGAAAACACCCTTCTGGCTTAGAGTCTGTCATGAGGTTAGAGTCAGATAATGTCTGGGGCTACAATAATCTAAAGCCTTGAGTGGGGCTAGAGGATTCATTTCCACAATGGTTCACCCACGTGGCTGTTGGTAAAGGTCTTAGTCTGTCGCTAGCTTTTTGTAGATGTCTCAGTTCCTCACTGGCTATTAGAAAGAAGCCTTGGCTCCTCACCACATGGATCTCTTCACAGGCTGCTTGAATATATTCACAACATGACAAATAGATTTCACCAGATTGAACAGTGAGGGAGAGGGAGACAGAGAGAGCGAGAGAGAGACAGAGAAAGCAAGCAAGCGAGTGAGAGACAGAGAAAGCTACAGTACTTTTTATGCCATATAAATTATACACTGTTACTTCTGCTTTAATTGTATTTATTGGGAGTAAGCCATTAAATCCAGCCCAACACTAAAAAGGAGGAGAATTAAGCTCCACCTCTTAAGAGTATCAATTAATTTATGAACATATTTTATACTACCACAAACTTCTACATTTTATTTCCTGAATGTTGCTGTTACTTAAGGGTCTTACCTCTATCCTCTTATCATCTTATTCACCCTCCCTGGGTGTTCTCAACTATTCCCATTGTTTCAATTGTCATCCATATTATAGATGAATCTAAAATCAGTTTCTAGCCTCGATCCCTTTCCCAAACCCATATTTGTATTTTCAACTGCTTATCCTACATCTTCACGTAGAAAGCCAGTACAACCTGTCCAAAACTAAACTTCTGTTTTTCTTCCCCTTTGCTCCAATTTGGCTCTTTATATCTTCAACCCAATTACCCACGTTAGAAAACATGAATCATCTTCAATTCCTACTTCTCCTTCTTACCTCTCATATCCCTTGATATGGATTTATCCCTACTGTTTATGACTTCTAAATAACTCTCAATTTATTTTCTTCTCATCATCATTACCATCTTCGTACAGGCTGTCATCATTCCTCTCCAACTCTACTGCAGTAGCCTAATAATTGATTTTCCTGTCTCGTCTCTTCCCATTCTAATTTACTTTTTGTCAGATTTCTCTTGGCTAAAATATAGATCTGAGATCATATATCTCTATAAAAACCTTGAATGGCCCACCAATAACCAGTTTAAAGAGTCCAAGCTCTTTAAAATGATATATAAGGCCCTTTAAAATCTGATCCTAATATGTTTTAGCTTCATCTTGTCAAATGTCTCAACAAATTTTCACTAAATCATTGTCATTCCCTGAAAATGCCATGTACTTTCACACATTCACATATTTGCATATGCTATTTCCTCTGCCTGCCATACCCACTACTCTCTGCTCTACTAGGGAAACTCCTATTTCCAGAGTTCAAACAGCACCTCTTTCACGAAGCTCTCTCTGACTTCCCTTGGTGGGAAGTCATTTCATCCACTATGGTTCCACATTATCTTGCATATACTGATGGCATATCTTTGTTAACCTACACTTCGTGAATGATTTTAGGACTGATTCAGTTTCAAACATTTTGTCCTTTTGTCTTTGTATGAACATGAATAAATGTTTCAGACTGTTTTCCATTATTTAATTCAGAAAATATAATTGCTAGTGACAACTGCTGGCCCCCTCCAGGACTTACAGAATAATCTGTTGCCGGAGAAGACCTGTCTCACAGAATTTTTGAAATCTTTTCTCATTTTGTGTTGTTAATCTGCATCATTGAAGAAGGCAAAGTGCTATTTCGAGTCCACAGCACAAGTAAATATATTAGGAACGTTTTCCTTTCCATAGTGCGCACTTCGTAATCCCCACTATTACAAACCCACATTCCATGATAAGCAGCTGAGGTATCATCAGGTGAACTCAAAGAAAAGGTGCCTACAAATGTATGCATACACCTAGTTAAAGACATTTATCCTTATAAGTGCCATCTATTAATTTTGTTCCTTTATTGTATAATCTTAGACTTAGGGACAAACAGCACATCACCATTATTATTGGAAAAATCCCCAGAAGTATCAGAATGATCATTACCTCTTGGCACAGAAGCTTTTGTTAAATTCATATTCAAAATATAAGATAAATACCAAAACTATATATACTCTTATAGCACAAATGGGGCAAGAACTCTCAGTCAGCTCTAGTTCTCAGCCATCTTCTTTTTTTTTCTTTTCCGAGACCGAGTCTCGCTCCTTGTCCAGCCTGGAGTGCAGTGGCGCAATCTCCGCTCACTGCAACCTCCCGCTCCTAGCTAGCTCAAGCTATTTTCGTGCCTCAGTCTTCCAAGTAGCTGGGATTACAGGCATGTGCCGCCAGGCCTGGCTAATTTTTGTGGTTTTAGTAGAGACGGGGTATCGCCATGTTGCCCAAACTAGTCTCGAACTCCTGGGCTCAAGTGATTCACATTCGGCCCCCCAAAGCGCTGAGATTACAGGCACGAGCCGCTGCGCCCGGCAGCCATCACTGATTTTTAAAAGCACATTTATTGAGCTCTAAGAGACAGGTTGCATTAGGCACCTGATAAGAGCCAAGGTTCCTGCTCCCATGAAGCTTATATTCTGGGACAAGAGACACCCAAGTAAGAAATGAAGACATAAAAACACAAAGTAATTACAAATTAAGATAAATCTACAATTAAAGGAGTGAAACACGTGATGACATAGATATTAATTAGGGTCAGAGGGTAGAAGTTGTTTAGATGTAGTGGTCAGGGATAACTGTTTAGAAGAATTGCCACTTGAGCTGATATCTGTAGGATGAAAATGAGCCAGCCACGTGGACACCTGTAGGAAGAATATATCCAAAAAGGGAACAACGGCAACAATACCTTAAATACAATGTCATAATTACAAAAAAGACCCCTCAAAAATGCGTTATCAGCAGATGACAGTATCCATATATATAAGAAAAGAAATATAGGTCAATAGAATTTGAAATATACACTTGTTTCAGATAGCCATGTCTTAAATTGGATGTCCAGTATGATTCATCCTAATTTGGAATAAGTAAGTAGCCATATTTTTTAAGCCAACTCAGGACAAAATTACCAGGCCCTGTTGATACTCTACTACCCGAAAGTTTCTTCTCCCTAGGGTCCCTGCCACAGTTGCCTCTTTTCCCTTTCCTCCCTAAACTTATTTTTCTGTATTTACCTTTTAAACATTGTTCCTCACGTTTTTATTCTTTTTTGACTCTCTACAATCTTTCTCAAAGTAATCCATTCCCATTGGCCCCCATGTTCTAAACTCTTCTGAGTTTACAAGTCAAATATATACCATTGGATTTTGCCACATAAATGACCCACTAGGACCATAAATTCAGCAGAGCCAAAACTAGATATGTTATTTCTTGCCCTGGCCACACATTCCAATCATGGCCTATGTAACCTCCCTGGCACCCACATTGATCACTTGCCCATGCTTGCCACCTGGATCCTCTTCTACTTTCTGACTTCTTCCCCTCAGCTCCCACATTCAGTCACCCAATCTCTTGATTTTATATTCTCCATATTTACTGGAGTAAGCTCATTTAGAAATTAATGTATCAATGCTGAATTCTTTGTTTCTTTACACTATGACCTGAATTATATAGTAGTATCCGCTAATTATGTGTTTACATGTCCCAAGTACTCTAATAAGTGACTTACATGTATTGTATCATTTCATCCTTCCAGTAGCCCTATTAGCTAGGAACAGTATTATTCCTCATATATAAGAAGAGTAAAGCTTACAGGTGTTCAACAATTTGACTAAAGTCACTTATATAAGTGGAAGGGAAGAAATTTAACCCACATATTTTGACTCTAAAACATGACCTTTTATACAGTGTGCCATAAAAAAGAAATAGAAAATTAGCTTTCATAAGAAAAAACAAGAAACTAATTTGATAGTTCTTTTAGGAACAACTTTCCCATTTCAAAGGTTTTAAGATTCAAAGATAAATGACACTAAATCCAGCTATAAGGTAAGATGGTATTCAATCCATTAAAACAGTAGTTCTGAAATGTTTTCAGGTAGCAAATACCTGGAACTTGCGGTGTTATATGGGAAAATTTAAAATATATTAATAAACTTAATTTCACCAAAAAGACTGTAACATAAGACCATATTTTACATAAATGTCCTCACATTATTTTGAATATACAAGTTTTTCAGTCACAAGAAATATATGATCCATTACTGTTTATTTTTTTTTAAGCTGCTAGCTGAAAAACGCTAGCAATCTACTAATTTTTTAAGAATGATTATGAGGGGAGCCGGGCACGGTGGCTCAAGCCTGTAATCCCAGCACTTTGGGAGGCCGAGACGGGCGGATCACGAGGTCAGGAGTTCGAGACCATCCTGGCTAACACGGTGAAACCCCGTCTCTACTAAAAAATACAAAAAGCTAGCCGGGCGAGGTGGCTGGCGCCTGTAGTCCCAGCTACTCGGGAGGCTGAGGCAGGAGAATGGCGTAAACCCGGGAGGTGGAGCTTGCAGTGAGCTGAGATCCAGCCACTGCACTCCAGCCCAGGCGACAGAGCGAGACTCCGTCTCAAAAAAAAAAAAAAAAAAAAAAAAAAAAAAAGGATGATTATGAGGGGAAAAAGCTTAAAATTGAAAAACATGCATATTTTTCTGTTAACTAGGAATACATCATCATTCAATTTAGTTGATCATCTTAGTCCAACCTACTGAACTCTTTCATATGAGCATAATTTGATAACCACTGAAATAAATATTTATTAAGCACCTATATTTAAGAAAATATGCAATATGTTATGGGAAAACAGAATAAAATATCATGTCTCAGTTTACAAACTTAGAAGAAAAAAAATTCCTTACAGGGTTTTGATTTTGTCTTCTAAGACTATATAAATGTATGAAAAATGTTTATGCTTATTACAGGAAAATTAACTATTATAGCTATAGAATAATCATCAATGCAAATTAAAACCTATACATATGTATATGGGAGGTCTTCAAAGAAGTTACAAAATAGGGTGACACTATCAAATTCATATATTAGAAAATTTACTTTTGGAGTAATGCGTTGTGAAGAAATTATAATTGCTAGTGACAACTGCTGGCCCCCTCCAGGACTTCCAGAATAATCTGCTGCTGGAAAAGACCTGTTTCACAGAATTTTGTATGTATTACCATACATACTGGTATGTAATACTGGTAATACCATACATTGAAGAAATTAGGTCAAGAGAAACAAGATGTACTTGCAATAGTCCAAGTAAAAATGGGGCCCTGAAATAGGATAGTGAAGTAGGAAGGAAATAATTTGAAAGAGGATCCTAAAGATGTAGAATCACTATGACTTGACTTGACTGGATTTGGAGGTTGAAAAAAGAATCAAAGATGATTCACCAAAGTTTCTAGTTATGATACCTAGATGGAAGGTAGATAGGTTTCTTGCTTTTGGCGGGGGGGGGGGGGTCCATGCATTTGTGCTTGTCTCATACATAAGACTCATACTTTTCATAGTCTCATACATAAGACTATGAAAAGTTCTAAGGCATATAAAATTAGCAAGGGAATATGAAGGTGGGGAATAGGAAAAGCTGGCCTAAAATGAGGAGTAAGAACTGAAATAACAGAAGATAAAAAGCAGATGTTATAGGCTGAGGAAGATGTGGAATCCCTTATACTGCATTTAGAAAGACATAAAAAGCCATTAGAAAACTATTACTAGGGAAATGACATGGTTGATTTAAATCATTGTTAATAATTTCAGTGTCAATGAGGCAAAAAATATTTGGAAATCGTACATCTTGGTTTCTTGACAAATGCCATAATAACTATTATCATAATGGCACCAAGAAATATTTCAAATAGAAACAAGAATTCACCCACTTAAGTCACCCACTTAAGAAAATTTTGTGTCAGTGTAGGCTGGAGTGAAAGTTTACAGTATTGAAATTCAAACTGACAAGGTAAAAGACATTTTATATGCTTTACTGAAACATTGGCAAATCTTTTGTAATATCTTAATTCAGAGGGAAAAAAAGTATTAAAGGAGACTGACTACCTGTCTGAATTTTGAAGCATTCACTATTTAAATCAAAATACTTCCTAATATGTACTACCTCAACCCATAAAACAGATCAACAATTTATATGGCAAAATTAGTCCTGTCCTTGTGACAAAAATGTACTTGGATAAACTAGTAGTCTTGTCTCTGCCCACCACCCATAGCATAGTTTGGTCTGTTATCAATCAGAGTCTGTCTTAGTTTACTGGGGCTGCAATAACAAAGTACCACAGACCGGGTGGCTTAAAAAACAGAAATTTATTTTCTCATAGTTTTGGGGGCTAGTACTGTGAGATCAAGGTGTCAGCAGGTTTGGTTTCTTCTGAGGCTTCTCTCTTGGCTTGCAGACATACCTTCTAGCTATGTCTTCAAATGTGTTTATGGAAATATTCCTCATAGAATCTATAGGAAGCTTGGAAAATCAGGGTTGTAAAACAAAAGAAGCAAGAAATAATAGCAAAGAATGAAGTAAGGACATGTATGGATCTTGCCACACTGGCCTGCCGCCACTGGACTGGTAATACCATACATGCATTCTAATGCCCTGAAAAATTCCTACACTTTGAGTCTTTCTCATTTTCTTGAGATTAAAAGCCCTAGGCATAGGGCTTCCTTCTGTAAGAAGGGCTTCCTTCCTATACAGAAGGACATTAGAATGCTGGATAGCAAACAATTTCTATTCAGTACAAAATCTACTGCCTTAATCTATTACATCTGATACATTCCAATAGATGTAAAGTTATCCAAATGGCTATATCCAAGGCAGTAAATTAACAGCCTGTCTACCAAATCAAAGCAGTCAGGTTTGGCAGTTTTTCTTTTAGGTCTTTTATGGTGGGTATTTACCTCAGGTTTAACACTGTTCCCACAACTTCCTAATGTATTTCACTCATCCTGACGCTCAAGTTTATAGCCCTGCTTTCTTGGGTATTTGAATTGTAACCCTTGGACTATGTCTTCTAAGCACTGTTTTGTGAAAGTTTCGTTTGAATTGTAAGGTCAATAAAAATAGCAGTAGAAAATATAAAATTCCCAGCCCTGCTCCCATTTGCTATTTGAGACCAGGAAAAACCATTTACCTTATTTCAAAAACTAGTGAATTCAATGAGTTGGACTTTGTTCTTTCTAAAATGTATGAAGAAATAATGTATGAGGGAGAGTGCTATGAGAACATGTACTATATTCAGAAATGTATATTTTCCATTTGAGGCAAGAAAGGATCTTTGTTCTCTACCAGGGCCACACTTCAGAGGAAAAAAACAAAAGCAAAGGTCACAAGGAGTCAGAGGAAGCTATGAACCACCAAACTGGAGCCATTATCATAACATTATGAGATTCTTGATTCTTTGTAACTTCCCCGTATTTGTTACTTATAATTCATTTGCCTCATAATAATCAGTACAATTACGCAAAATCAAAGGCCCAAAGGGTATCTTTGGGCACTAAAAGTAGAAAGTTAAGACAACTACATTCCATATGCAAACAGTCTCAAAGGCGACGATCTCCAAATAATCAAATGGATTATAATACTAACTAAAGAGGGAGCTGGCTGCATCCCTTCATCCTCTGACAAGAACCATGACAATTACAAAAAATAAAGATGAAAATACGTAAGAGGGGGGAACCCATTAACCTGCAATAGGAGCCCAAATGAAAAAAATTGTGTCTACACATACCTATCATTCTCGACACAATTCTTTTTAGTAGCTATCCCATTTCTTCTACACACACATGCACACACACCATACTTGGGGTTCCTTGACATTATCTTACGTAGAAAATTACTAAGTAAATAATCAATTTGCCTAAGTAGGGGGGCTTATCGTTTTCTCCCTATTCGAATTAATGAAAAAGATAAAAAACTTTTGTCTATAAAGATGATTCTTGGTTCCACAATGCTTAACAGAAATAAACAATAATCATTTTTTAAAATAACAGCTAAGCATTGCACATTTAAAAAAATAGTATTTTGGTTTGTACAAGTATCAGTGGGTCCCATCCATCATTCAGGTACCTTTTCAAACAGGATCTAAGTTTGTAATGTTAGGTAATAGGCATATAGGCTGAAGCCAGACTGCCAAGATTACAATTTCTGGCTCTGTCCTTAGTATAACTTTGGGTATCTTTCTTCCTTTCTCTGCTTCATCTATAAAACGAAAACAGTAACAATTCCCACCTAAGTGTTGTTGTGATAACTAAATGAAATAGTATGTGTAATGTGCCAAGCAATTTCTGGAGCTACCAAGTGGTTACTTTCACATTATAAAGGAATTTTTTTTTTTTTTTAGGAATCACCTAGGCACTCTCCTAAAGTCTCAAAATAACTTAATACAGTATTTCTAAGGAGTTCAAGTGCCTCCTTATCTGGGACGCCATCTCAGATGCTCTTCAAATGAAAGTTAACTTTTTCTATTTTTTTCATAATCCTTTACAGGAATCTGAAGTACACTGCACTCACGGGCCATTCAGCTCCGCCTCTCCAAGGAACAAGAAGGTAACTGAGTAACGTGGTCACGGAGCAACCCCGAGTCCCTGCGGCTGCTCAGTAGTCACTCAGGAAGGAGATGGTACAGGGGACCATTAACTGGGCCGGCAGGACAAGTTTCCAGGTGAGGCGACGATGGACAAGAGTCGCCCCATGGTAAGCGAAAGTTGAGAGGAAGCACAAACGCATGGACTCAACCAGCTCGCCCAGATTCATTCTCAGGCCTGTTGCCATCTGGAAAGGGCCTATCAGATGCGCGACATCACGTGTGACGCGTAGTCATTTTCCCACGTCCCGTCCCTGCCCCCTCCTTGTCGGACTCAGTGGATACGCACGCGCAGCTTCGCTTCCGGGAGCCGCTCCTCGCTACCCACTATGCTCTGCGACATCGACCTGTCGCAAAGGCCGCGTTTGCGGGGCGAATAAGCGACTCGCTTTCCGTGCGGAGCGGCGAGTGAGGCCCCCGTCCACCTCCTCCTGCCGCAGGGCCAGAACCCCTGACAGTATTCAGCTGCGCTTAAGTCTGGCCGGTGTCATCTGTCTCCGCAATGCCCCCGAAGAAACAGGCTCAGGCCGGGGGCAGCAAAAAGGCGGAGCAAAAAAAGAAAGAGAAGATTATCGAAGTGAGTACGCACCCCTCCCCCACTCACGCCGCGAGCCCTCCGGAAAGCCACTTCCCCGCTCCGGGCTTCCCTGGGAGCCGGCTCTCTTCCTGGGGCCACGTGTTCCTCTCTTAAGGTTTGTGTGGCCCACTGTCCCTTCTCCAGCCCCTGATGACGCTAGCTGTCTCTCATTACTATAGTGACGCTGCTGGCGCCCCCGCACCTGGGCTTTGCCTCTCCGCCCACACGCCCTTGTTCACCCACCCATGCACCCGGGTGCTAAATGACCCCTCGGGACTGCCACAGGGTTTTATCTTTCGCTAGTCCTCTCAGAATTGAGGTGGTTTTCCAGGGTTATGTGTGAAGAAATTCGTTGAACAGTCTTGGGCCAGCGTCTTTCTGGAAGACCGACTCATGACGAGTCTTTGTGTTCCTTATTTCTTTACCCGTCACCCAGGGGTGGTACTGTGCTTTCGAACCAACAAATTACTACTTGATGGCTTTTTCGTTCCACCTCTGAACTGTTTGAAGTCCCATAAAGAGTGGAAGGACTGTCCGTCACAACCCAGGGTCTTGAACGCAGCGCTTGATACTTGTATTCTGAAGTGAATTAAATAGAATAATGCCTTAAAAGAGATTAGGTTTCAGTGTCACTAATTGTGTGACGCTGTTTGAGATATATGTATACATATGTGTGTGTGTGTGTGTATATATATTCGTTTAACACATTGAGCCTGTAGCCCTTTAGTGGCCAAGGAACACTATTGACCTTTTTACATGTTCTGCACTTGTTTTCCAACAACTGAATTGTGAGTTTCCTTAAAAAATGAACCATATTTGACATTACATAAACATACCTTACAGACCCCAATGAGGTATTTCTTCCCTCGATTTCTGCTATTAACCCTCCTCATAATTAAATAGGACCTCTTGTACTTTGAATATAATTAGAAAAAGCCATGACCATTTAACCGCATAAGGTGTAAAGTCCTCTCATTGGATTTAAGAAAATGCTTAAGACTTTTGGTATCCTTGGCCAAGTTCCAACTTTGAAGCAGAACTGGTATTCTTATTGCTAATTTGTACAGTTTAGTACTGTAGCCAGACCCTTACAAACAAAATATTACCTTCATATCTGTGTTTTCTATTACCTTATTTGAACAACCTGGATTTGTGGTACTTAGGTAAATTTCAGAGGTTTCTGATCGGATGGCATTCACTTTTATGAAAACCAAGTACCTTTTAGGGATGTTGTTTTCCTTGAGATTGGACCATGGTACAAAAGTAAGACTTCCATTGAAATTAAATGTTACGTAACAATTTAAACAATTTAAATTATACTTTATGCATTGTAGGGCTTTATATCTAATTGTTTTATTTTTAATTAGTGGAACTAGTATTTTTATTTTAAGGAATTACATGTGAAAGTTGTTTATAGTATCCATCAACTTTTAAAATGATGCTTTTGTTATGATTCTAGTCATCTTGTGACAGTTATTTTTTAGGTAAATAGAAAGCAATTTTAGTTTCAATAATGAAGATATCGCCAAAGAGAAATGCAAAATAAGACAACTGCACTTTTTAACTAAAAATACCCTAACAAAGTGGTGAAATTAAGCCTGATTCTGTGTTTTCCACATTTAATATAATGTTTTTTAATTTATTTTTTGTTGAGGTGTAACTTATGTAAAATAAAATGTACAGGTTCTAGATGTGTAGTTCTATGTGTTTGAGGAATTTATTCACCCAAGTAACTGCCACCCTAATTAAGACTTGAAACATTTCCATCACCCCACTAAATTTGTTTTGTGCCTCTATTTAATTCTTTCCACTCGTGCAGCCACAAATTTTTTTGACAGGATAGATTAGTTTTTACCACTCTAGGAATTCATATAAATTACACAGTAGGTAGCCTTTGTGTCCTCCTTTTTGCTTTCACACCACGCAGCGTTTCTGAGATCTATCCATGTTGTGTATACTTCTAGTATGTTCCTTATTGCTGGAAAGTATTCTCTTGTATGAGAATCATTACAATATGTCACCTTTTGTGTTTAGTGTCTCTCTCTACTTGGAAGAGCCAAAAGATATTATAATTGACGCTTGAAGAACAAACTTAGGATTCCAAATTGGGTTAGAGGCAATGTTGGTTAAAATCTTGGCAGCCAGAATGAATTGTTTTGTGGCTAATGGAGTCATCTGTAGGGACCTCAACCTTGGGACATACGCTGAGTTGGCATGAGAGTGTCCAATCATCTGTATACATTAGAGCTACAGGATAGGCATCATTAGGAGATCCGGGTGCTGTGCCTGTATTTCTCTGGGAAGGATTGGTCTTGACTACACCCTCAGGTAATTGCAATTGTTGAGCTTCTTGCTTTTGCTGAATATGCTTTCATTTTGCTTTCTTGTGTTTTGTACTATCATTCTTTAACCTAACCTGCAGTACCGTTGGACGTATTTCTTTTAGGCCATTTCTTTCTGAAGACTTGAGATTTGGGTATGGGTTCTTAGTGAACAAGATGTTCAGATCTTCTGCTTGTTTCTCAGTGATCATAGTTTGTTTCCTTTGAAATGTGTCTGGTTGCCTTTAAGAAGGTCCTCCTAGCCTGACATCTTGTAATCTAGATGTTCTTTTATGTTCCGGTCCAGGGACCTGATGAGCTTTTTCAAAAAATATTGCAATAAAGTTTGTCAGACTCATGTGCAACATTGATATTTGTTACTACTGGAGAGGTACAACAATATTTTGAATTGTAGTGTTAAGTTAGAGCATTTGTGAAATTAGATTTATAGAGACTATTCTGTTAATCCAGCCTGGTTAGGAAATGATGTAGTCTGCTTCATTATACAGGCAACTTTTTTTTTAAACTTCCCTAAAAGCCTAGCACGTCTCAGTGACTTTTCCAAGAAGGTAATTGATCTCTGTGGCTGTTATAATTTTGGAGGGGGAAATACTACTTTTTTATAGTCTATTTTGACATATAAAGACTGATACTTATTTCAGAATCTGGTTAACTTTGGGAGGTTTTATAGCTGTATGACCTGAAATTCTAAATTGCTCAAAATTAATAGTTAACTAAAACATGTATTTTTAAACAGCATTCTTCAATAGACTTGCAAATAATGGTTGCCCTACCTACCTCTTTCCTCTTCTGTACCTGTTCTGCTGCCACCTCTATGGACCCTCACTGTGGAAAAATCAACATGCAGGTTTTGGGAACACTAAGGAAGTAAAAAAGACATCAGATAGCACTAGCTTTGGAGTCAGAGACCTGGGTTTGAGTCCCATGTTTCAAATTACTAGCTCTATATTTTTAGACAAGTTACAAAATCTAACTGGACTGCAATTCTCATCTGTAAAATGCAGCTAGTTCCCGTGAGTTAAATGAGATAATATATGTAATATATATATGGTGTATATATTCAGTAAATGGCAGCTATTGTTATTGCCTATTTTGATAGTGTATTCTAAATAAAAACTGGGGGAAATAATCAGACCGATCTGCACTGTTTATACAGTGCTTAGTTCCTGCCCATTTTTAAATATTGCCTCCATTTTTTTATTTGCCACTTCAAATGCCCCAAAACTTTATGAATTCATTTGTATTATTAATACTTTCCGAAATGAATATGTCAAACAGAATTATGGTTCTGTTAGAAATTAGCACATTAGTCCGAAATGGCATATGCCATTTGCTTTCTTACAACTAAAATTTAGTGACAAATGGAGCCGGCATTGAGGAATAGAAAGTTTGAATATGGAAAGAGGGAAATAATCTTGGGCTTAGGGCAAGCAAATAAAAGATACCCAGCTAAGAACTTGTATCAGCAAGAAAATAGTAATAGGGTCCTATAGAGACAGGATCCAAGTGTTGTGAAGGATGGAGCAAGAGAAATTGGTTGCCAGTGTAGAACAGCTGCCAACAGCCAAAATCAAATGTTGATTACTTGAAGGTGGATTAACCAGTTGCGTAATATATATTGCATGGATGGACAACAAAAATACATTAGTGCATGTGGGAGAAAACTAATGAGGTAAAACAATGACAGCCTCTGCCTACCCGAATGTCCCAAGAGGTGGACTCCCATTATCTTGGAGCACTATTCAGCGTGGACCTGCCCTTCCACTGCTTCCCTTTTCCAAACATCTTAGGGAGTGGACGCTGGCCCATAAAAGGAATGGGATTACCTATGGATGGGAGGGGAGTTTTTTGTTTTTTTTTTTTTTTTTTTTTTTTTTTTTTTAATTGTACTTTAAGTTCTAGGGTACATGTGGATAAGAGAAGCCTGGAATTCACTGAGTGTTAAGACTCTTGGAGCCTCAGGAAGTTGTCCTTTTCTTACTACCCGCTTTCTAGACTCCTCTGTATTCATTTCCCAAGTTGTCTTCTGAAACACACATAAACACAAAGTTCCTTTACTATCACATTAACTTTTGAGACCTTATTAATCCAATGAGGACCATCATTCCCCTAGTTTTATTTTAACTGTGGTTTGGGTTGACTGTAACCTTCTTTTTTTCTACCTTATAATTCAGATTAATCTTTAGGTAAGGCTCTGTCGTAAACTCAGGAAGAAGCCTTTTGAACTTCTCCAAATTGCAAATCATTCTGTTTTCAAGAGGTGCTATTGGTATCTCACATCTGCAGTGTGATATTTAGAAAGCTTATTGAGCACCAGCCAGCTCAATAACTTAACAAGGTGTCTCTGGGAAGTAGTTTATTAAAAACTGTAGAAAGAACAAGGAATTTGCTTGGAGTCAAATACACCTAGGTTCAAATATCATCTGTGACTTAATAGTTAACATTTACTGGGCCAGACAAGGTTCTCAGTGTTTTGGGGAGAAGGAGAGAAGAGAAACAAGCCAACTACAGGTGATAAATGTACTGGCTCCTTTGATTCTCTCAGTGGGATACGTATTATTACCCTTCAGTTTTTAAAACATGCATAGAGATTAAATAACTTGCTCAAGTTTACTAACCTGGCAAGTAACTATGCCAGGGATTCTAACACAGGAAGTCTGCCTTTAGAGTCCTTGCTGTCCACCACTGTCTCTCTGAGGTAAATCTTTTAACTTGCACAACAACCCTAAGTGAGACTCACTTTACAAATAAGAAACTGAGGCAAAGAGGGTAATTTACCCAGCTCTGTTTGGGATTAAAATTTGGGCAGTCTGTCTCCAAAGTTTATACTTCTAGATCTTTGCACTATACGGCCAGCCCCTTATTAATGACTTAACTTCAAATGAATTTATCATTTCTGAGTTTCTGTGTATCATAGAATTGTTGAGAGGGTTCAATAAAGTATATATTCAAGGGTTATGTTTATGTTTAGTGAATGCTAGATGAATAAGTAGTCCACTTTCTCTGTGGAAAAATGTTAGTTTCTGAGCTCTAACTTAGAGGTGAACACAACTCACTTATTATCTCTTTAAACTAGTCATTTTTGTGCCAGAGCAGTATAATGAAACCTGAATTCTTTTTTTCTTCTGGGATCTGGAATTTATACACCTTTACCAGTAACTGCCATTGTGAGTACTTTCTTTTCTTACTGGCCAGGTCCCCTTAGGGGACTTTTTTCTTTCCTAAGTCTATCTGGCAGTGTCTACTTTGCTATTTGGCCTTATTTATTCATTGTTTCTTCTCTGTAATTACAGATGGAGCATGGGTTGAACCCGTTTATTTTCTCTGGCAGAGCACCTGTAGATGCTGTTTAATCCTGATCGTATCTTTTTCTAGAGCCTCCTCTGCCTCCCGTGAGAGCTCACTTTTTGTAAAGGAAAAGTATGGCATTTTATACTTAGTTGCTGCACTGTGTTCATCTGTATATATCACATTATCTTGACCATCTTTCTTCAAATTGAATTGAGTGTTAAACTTTCTTTATAGAAACAAGGGAAGCCATCCATAAAAGGCTTAGTGCAGAGACATCCAACTTGTTTGTGTGCTTCCTACCTTTTTTCATACACATAGGCTGTAAAAAATTCATGTAGAATTTTGTATAATACCATGTTGGGATGTTAAATCATGAAACAAGCATTTAAGTAGAGGAAAGCAAAGTTTTGGTATATGGAGATAGATGTCATTAATAAAGAGATATTTCCCAATGAGATAACCATTTAGAAGCAAAACCCTCTGTACTTTTTTGTTTTCAGACTTGGAAGGTCTTTTACTGATTTTGAGGTTGCTGTAAATATTATGTCATGTTGGATGTTTTTAAATAGTAATTGTTTCAGTACTATTGTTTTCTATTTCTAGCTTGTCCACATGGTGGTATTTTGTTTCTATAATACTTTCTACTCATTATTACTTTTTCCTTTCCCTTAGAAATAATAGCAAAATAAAGGCTATAAAATGGCCACTTAATTCGTTTCATACCAAATGGACTCAGAAGGTCTCAGATTACTTTGAGAAGACCTTTTTGCCTCTTCTTCCTCTCTTAAACCACCCATAAACAAGAGAATGAGAAAGAAGTACAAATTCTATTTTGAAATTAGAAGACATCTATAATCTTGAACCTCAACATATGAAGATTGGCAGTGGATGGATGAGTTGGTAACTGACTTAGAGCAGAGCGGTTATGTCTGAGTGCCTGTCTAGGAGTGTGCCAGTAAAAATCAAGTGCATTTCCTCTGCAAAATTATGAAAAAAACCTCAACGATGGGAAGCACTAGGTAATACAGAAGGCAAGAGACTGAAAACTAGAAGTTAAAAGTGTTAGGAGTAATTAATAATCCTTACCTACTACAACTCAGCCAAGTGACTACCTCTGCAAGAAACAGGAGGTGTCTTCTTGGAGGTAGGGGGTGGCGGGGAATAGGCCTCTCTGCTTCCAGAACACTAAGCGCAGAGGAGGTGGGATGTGAGCCTGAAAATGGAAGCTAGTAAATCTGTATGGTAAACTGAGACCCCTTCTACGTACTCTCTTCTCCTGTTTACAGTTAACTTACTACCCTCCCAGCTAGAGGATCTTTCTCCAGAGAATCAGAAAAGACCCAGAAAAAAAATATTTCAGATATTAGCATTTGGTTATTTCTTGTCAGGCTTGTCACGCATTCACCTTAGGGAGAAGCTCACTAGTCAGTCCTGCTTTATGGGTTTCTTAGGGCTGCTGTAACATGACTATAAACTGGGTCACTTAAAACAACAGAAATTTATTCTCTCAGAGATCTGGAGGCGAAAAGTCTGAAATTAGTGTCAGCAGGGCCAGCTCCCTCCCTCTGAAGACTCTAGGGAATAATTCTTCCTTGCCTTTTCCTAGTTTCTGGTGGCATCTGGCAATCCTTGGCCTTCTTTGGGTTATATAGCAGTGTCACTCCAGTCTGTCTGCCTCTGTCTTCACATTTCCTTCTCTTTGTGTCTGTGTGGTCCTTATTAAGGCACCAGTTACTGGATCTAGGTCCTACCTTAATCTAGTATGATGTCATCTTAACTCATCACATCTGTGAAGACCTACGTCCAAATAAAATCAAATTTAAGGTCAGGTGGACTTGAATTTTGGGGGGCATTCCAAAATTCAGCCCACTACAGACCACTGTCCCCTTCCACACACACACTTACTCATACTTGTGCAATGGCTTCTAAATGTTTTTGTACTGCATACTTATTTTTTTTTATAATTTTCTCCCGCCAACCCTATACTGCATACTAACTAAATATGAGTAGATAGCCAGGGATCACCATTAGTGCTTAGCACATAATGAGCATTCCATAAGTGATAACTGCTGTTATATTGAATGTTACCAAGTTATTGTATTAATATTCCAGATTTAAAGAAAATGTTGCTTTTAGTTTACATACTTTCAGTATTTCCATTTTAGCAATAACTAGGAATGTATACATTTCAGTAGTTTGATTCGATTTATTAAATTTATTTTTGAGAGGATAACATATATTAACTAAAAAACCAGTCCAGAACTGAGTGTATCTTCCTCTTCTTATGTAGTAGTCCCAAACATGTGTTCAATATTGTATAGCCTCTCAAGATACTCTGAGTAAAAATGGATTCTGCTGCAAAGGAAGATTTGGAGGTGCTGCATATTATATTCCCTCTGATAAGGGCTGTAAGATACCTTGTGCTTAAGAATTAAGAATCCTTTTAATCAAGCATTTTCCTAAATGTATTTAACTATAGTACTTCTTATCCCGGTATAAGAACTTTGCACATCCCATAGAACTGATAATCCAAAACAGGCTTTAGAAAAAGCTTCATAGCATAACAGATTTAATGATGAAAATGGTGAGTACGTATTGAATTGTAAAGAATCTGGGTGATGATTAAAGGTCATATATTGCCTTGACTTGATGTTGCGTGTTTTCCATGTTTTTATATTAGTAAAGAATAATTATCAATAAATAAAAGAATAATTTTTAGGTATCATTAGAGGAAATATATGGTAACATAAATTGCTAAGATATTTCTGTGCTTTTTCTCATGTAGGACAAAACTTTTGGTTTGAAGAATAAGAAAGGAGCAAAGCAACAGAAGTTTATCAAGGCTGTCACACATCAAGTTAAATTTGGTCAACAAAATCCACGTCAGGTAAGTAATTTAAATTTCCATATCTTTTTATGAATGTAATATTAATACAGCCTCTGTTTCAGATAAAATGTCTAGTATTATTATATAATTGTATTTCAAAACAGAATCCTACTCGAAACGTTTTTGCATCTTGGCCTTCCTTACCAGCAGTACCTCTTGGGTGTTGTCCAAGCCATTGTGATATAGCTGTCATTTATTCTAATAATGACTGCATGCCATTCTACAGTATAGGTGTGTTATATTCATCCATTTCACTATTCATAAGTGATCACTTTGTTTCTAGCTTTCTGACGCTAAGACCACCTCTAGAAGAAATACAGGAGTTCTTACATGTGTTTGTGCTTTTATTTCTGTGGCATAAATTGTCTGGTAACAGACTCTAGATCAAGGGAAATGGATTTCTAATTTTAATATTACAAATTTGCCAGATCACTTTCCATAGAGGCTGTAGTACTTCACATTTTCATTTGTAGTACACGAGCAATAGATACTAACGTTCTTTTTAATGTGTTCCAATCTGATAAGTATAAAGTGATATCTTATTGTTACATTGTTTCTCTTGCTACTAGAGAGTGTCTTTTGTATACATGTTAGCTGTTTGAGTTTGCACTTCTATGACTTGCCTATTGAAATTATTTGCTTTATTGGTTGTCTTTTTCTTGTCAATTTATGAGATACCTTTTGTCTACATTGCAGATATTTGATGATATTTCAATTATGTTTTGCCATGCACCAATTTTTAACTTATATGTATATAGAGAGTTTAATATTGCCAGTTACATTGCTAGCTTTTTAAAAATATGGTTAAAAGGTCTCCCCTGCCACTGGATTCTGTGTGTTTTTCCTAGATCATTTCTAATTATTTTATTTTTATAGTCTATATTTCATCATATAAATTTATTTTATATATCTTAAAGTTCTCACTCTGTTGTCCAGGCAGGAATACAATGGTGTGATCTTGGCTCACTGTGGCCTCCGCCTCCTGGGTTCAAGCCATCCACCCACCTCATCCTCCTAAGTAGCTGGGACTACAGGCGCATGACACCACACCTAGCTAATTTTGGTGTTTTTTGTAGAGGAAGGATTTCACCGTGTCACCCATTTCACCGTGTCACCCAGGCTGGCCTCGCAATCCGCCTGCCTTGGCCTCCCAAAGTGCTGGGATTACAGACATGAACCACCACGCCCAGACTAAGTTTGTTTTCTTTTAGATGAATAGCTGCTTACACCAGCATTATTTATCCCACTGAAATACCACTATTGACCTACAGTCATAGTCATACGTTGTTTAGTGATGTGAATACAATCTGAGAAATGTGTCGTTAGGTGATTTAGTCATTGTGCAAATAATATAGAGTGTACTTACACAAACCTAGATATTACAGCCTACTACACACCTAGGCTGTATGATATAGCCTGTTGCTCCAAGGCTTCTAACTTATAAAACATGTTACCGTACTGAATACTGTAGGCAGTTGTAACACATTAGTAATGATTCATGTATCTGAACATAGAAAGATAGAGTAAAAATATGGTATTATAACCTTACGGGATTACTGTCATGTGTGGTCCATCATTGACCTAAACGTCATAATGCTGTGCTTGACTGTACATTAAAGTCTCAAGGCAAGTCTTTTCCCCAAAATGGTATACCTTTTCTATTTTTCCTGGTTGTTCTTAGGCATTTGTTCTTTCCTATGAATTTTAAAATGAGTTTATCCATTGGCAACTCGTTTGAAAAAAATATAGCCCCTTTTTCTTCAGGTTCTTTAGACTTCTCAGTTCTAAAGATTTCATAGACATGGATCTGTATTTTTTAAAGTACATTTTTCCCACCATTTCTATATCCTTTTCATTAACTTCTGGAAACACATTTTTGTAATGTAGGAAAGAAGAAAGAATTTCTCATGTGTTTACAGATTTTTTAAAAATATGCTAATATGTATTTGTGAGATAAATAAATTTCTCTTGCTCACGCTGTCTACAAATCAGTGACCCAACACTTTCCTTTCACATCCGTTTTCCCAGCTTGATTCTAGAATCTAAAACTATTGTTCTTCCAAACTGCTAACTTAATAGCCTGGTTTAATAAAAATTAATGTCTAGACCATGGCTGGGTGCAGTGGCTCCCGCCTGTAATCCCAGCGCTTTGGGAGACCACGGCGGGCAGATCAGCTGAGACCTTGCAGTCAGATAGACTTGGGTGTGAATCTTCCTATCTTTTTTGTTACATGATCCTTAAATAGCAACCCTGGTCTTTTATGTATTGTGGAAGTGCAGTTATTCCTTGTTGGATTCTTCTGGTGGTTAAATAAGAAAATAATGTAAATTTTCTGGTGAATATAGATATCAATATGTAAGAAGAACTCACTTTCTTCACTTAGCCCCTTTTTCAATCCTGTTTCCTCTTCCCCAACTTTTTCTTTTAGTGGGAAGTGTTTTGAGTGGTAATGCTAGAATTCATAAACCTGGGAAAGTTATTAAATTTGTGTGCTGGTAGTTAGCTTTGATAGTATATTTAATATTATAGTTTTGATACTTGCGTGGATAACTGGACTTTTATCTGTGAACGCGGGGTACCTACCCATCATATATAACATCGGAAATGAGCAGTAGCGCTGCTCTTAGAGCTGGACAGGAGGTATCCTGGTCTAGGCCCGGTGATATATGTGTCTTTTCCAGACCGCTGTCCTCCCCTCAGGTAAGGAGTCACTGAAGCCAAGGGGATATACCTACCCAGATTTTGCAACACCTCTTCCTACAACAGTCTGACCCTGGTTTATCTGCCTGCAAAGGCCTCTCCCCCATGCCCATCTCTGTCTAGGTACATTGTGCTACCAATATGTCTGAGGTAGCCAAAACAACAACGTATGCTAAGGGTTTGAACAGAGCCTGCATCCATATCCTTTCCTTCCTTCCTGCACCTTTACCTCTCCCTACACCCAAAGTGGAATGAAACGGGGTGGGAAGAGGAGAAAAAAGAGCCCGGGACTGACTCTTGTGTTACTGCCGTGCTTCAGTGTGGAACTCCATGGAGTCTGAGCATTTTAAATTTGAACCTGTCCTTCCAGGTCATAACGTATATTTGTGAAGTAGGATTACAGACCACATTTTATTCATCATGAACGTGATTTCTAATTTTAAATATTTAGATAAATGGCTTGTAGGCCTCCATTGTATTCTTGCTCTGGGCCCCACAAATGTTTGAGATGGGCCTGATGAGCAAAGAATACTTCTATTAAAAATAAAGTGACTTAAATTTTTTCTTTCAAAACATTTTTTCTGTTTAAACACATCCACCATATAGGGTCATATTCAGCATTTGGGATGCCTTTGACCTAATTATAGCGTTTGGCCATTCCTTTCTTAAAATTTCCTCTTTCTTGAACATATTTTGTCCTGGTTTTCTATCTGCTTCTTTGATGTTTCTAGGTCTTTTTTTTTTTTTTTTTTTTTTTTTTTTTTTTTTTTT
>NC_045444.1:72548340-72597028 GCF_002776525.5 Piliocolobus tephrosceles
ATGAGCATTTTTTCATGTGTCTGTTGGCTGTATGAATGTCTTCTTTTGAGAAATGTTTCTAGGTCTTTTTATTGGGCTTTTTAGGTTCTTATGTCCCATTTCATGTTGATTTTCTTCAAGGAAGTGTCCTTTGCTCTTGCCACATTTTTATGCTTTCCTTGAATAATATACCCAAAGTTTTAATTGTTATCTGTAAGCTGCTATTTCTAAAGTCTTTATCTCAAAGCAGACTCTCTGATTTCAGTGGAATCAATATGCATGTCTATCTGCCTTCAAAAGATCTCCACCCAGATGCTCTGTAAGCATCT
This sequence comes from Piliocolobus tephrosceles, assembly GCF_002776525.5. Classification (NCBI taxonomy): domain Eukaryota; kingdom Metazoa; phylum Chordata; class Mammalia; order Primates; family Cercopithecidae; genus Piliocolobus; species Piliocolobus tephrosceles. Next base: position 72,548,649 of record NC_045444.1, read on the forward strand.
TGCATTCTGGATGTCTGAAACTAAGCTCATCTTCACCTCTTACCCTGAAACCTGTTCCTCCTGTATTCCCTGTCTTGTTTAACAGCACTAACCATATACATGATAATCCTAGATTGCTCCCCCTTTATACTTCATGTTCAGTCACAGTCCTATCAGCTCTGTCTCCTTTTCTCCATCCTTACCAGTAATGCTCATTTTAAGCTCTTGTGTTTTCTTGTGTGCAGCAGTTGCAACAGGCTCTTGCCTTTATTCTTGGGTTCCCAATCTATCCTCCACAAAACTTACTCTCTTGATATTTTATAAAATGTGACCTGATCTTGTTACTGGCTTACTTTAAACAGTTGAGTGGAACTCTGTTCAATCTACTGATACAATCTAAGCATCTCATTGATGTTTTTCATACTTTGCCCCTCTAGTCCCTGTAACTTTGCATTGGCTGGCTCTTTCTGTATTTCTTTCCTTGCTCATCAAGAAGAATTCATTTATAAGGTTTTTGGCTCAATTTAATTTTTTCAGGTTTATGGACATTCTTTGTTCCCAGAGCACCATATATTACGTTACAGTTGTTGACATGTCTGTCATCCTGCTAGATTCTGAGCTTCTTTAAATAAGCATCTTTGTCTTTTCATTGTATTCTCTGTCATCTAACATAGGACCTGACATATAAATGTTTGGAAGAATCCTCTAATCATATTAGGTATGTAAATCGTGTGCCTGGAACTACATTATATGTCATGTTTTGTTTTGAGTTGTTTTGTTTAATATCCTACATTGACCTAACCCAGTGTTTTTCCATGAGGGCACTATATAGGTTTTTGGGGTAGTATAATTCATTATCATGTGGGACTGTACATTTCAGGAGGTTTGTTTCTCTGATCTTCAAAATGAACCTGTACATTTCTGGGGAGTGGGTTGTTTTCACAGAAGAATATTGCAGGTCAAAAGTATTTGCTAAAAATGCTGGGCATGTAGTAAATGCTTAATAAATGCTTGTTGCTGTAAGCTTTTGCTTTTAACTAGGCATGGTACCATCGTTACAATTTTGTTTAATAGTTTAACCACAACATTGAATAGACACTGTAAGGCCATTATAATACTGATGTTAAAAGTTAAGGACTGTAAATATGCAGGTGTCTTGTTATGTTAATGCTAACAGTGCAGTAAAAACAATTTTGTAAATAATCAAATTTACATTTTAAACCTGGGAATATTATAGGTAGCGCAGAGTGAAGCTGAAAAGAAATTGAAGAAGGATGACAAGAAGAAAGAATTGCAGGAGCTAAATGAGCTGTTCAAACCTGTAGTTGCTGCTCAAAAAATAAGTAAAGGTAAACTTTAAATTTCAGAAGTGTTTTTTATCAAATGTAGTTTATGCTAAAAACTTTATTTTGATGTTATTTTCTTTCGATAATAATACAGTTGTGTCTGCAATGAAAATATTAGTCCCTTCATCAAAATTACCTATGTCAGTGGGTTGCTTATGGTTCCTCTGTATATGTTCACATCTGTGTCATTGTACAGCTGAACTGCAGCCATGCGCCCCACACTTAAGGCAAAATTAGTAATTTAACAGACTGCTAATTGATTTGTAACATTCAGTCTTTGGTAGTAGCCAAGGCAAAGCCATAGTTGAATAAACTGTATGTCCCAAGTTTTTGGCACTGTTCTGCCATGTATGTTCATTCCTTTTTTGCCTCTTTTTTTTTTTTTTTTTTTTGAAGTGGAGTCTTGCTCTGTCATCAGGCTGGAGTGCGGTGGCACCATCTCGGTTCACTGCAACCTCCGACTGTCTGGTTCAAGCTATTCTCCTGCCTCAGCCTCCCGAGTAGCTGGGATTACAGGCACACACTAACATGCCCAGCTAGTTTTTGTATTTTTAGTAGAGACGGGGTTTCATCATGTTGGCCAGGATGGTCTCGATTTCCTGACCTCATGATCTATCTGCCTCGGCCTCCCAAAGTGCTGGAATTACAGGTGCGAGCCACCATGCCTGGCCTCCTGTTTTGCCCCTTGCCCCATTGACATCAACTAGACAAAGCCTGTGGAATATCCTATGTTCTTGTTTGGTTTCCCACTCTCTACTACCTTTTATAGTCAGGATAAAAGAAACAAAAGTAGACATAAAATGCTACAAAAAGAACTTTAAAGAAATATCTTGCTAATCACGCATAAGTGCCGTTTTCCTTTCACATCAGTGAATGGAAAATAAGTTAACCAAAATTAATCATATTTCAGGTAGAATCTATATTTTACAGTCTGGCAGGTTATAATACAAATACCATATGCCATTTGACATAGGTGCAGATCCCAAGTCTGTGGTATGTGCATTCTTCAAGCAAGGACAGTGTACTAAAGGAGATAAGTGTAAGTTCTCTCATGACTTGACTCTGGAGAGAAAATGTGAAAAGCGAAGTGTTTACATTGATGCAAGAGATGAAGAACTTGAAAAAGGTAATTTTTTTTAAAACATTATCTTAAAAATGAATGTTTAATACTTTTGGTTTGTTACTAAGATATTTATTAAATTGAGGAACATTTCAATCTTAATAGACTGTGTTTATAAAGAGTAATTAATTGGGTTTATTATGTTTTATAAAATCTGAAAATTATCATAATATACCCTTTAAGTAAATGAAGATACTTTAAAAAACAGTGATTTATTTTGGATTTGTCTGTCACCCTTTCCTTCAGTACTACCTTCTCAATTTGTCCAAAGTACTTAGGAAGCTTTGGTGAATAATTTTTTTTTTTTTTGAGACGGAGTCTTGGCTCTGTCGCCCAGACTGGAGTGCAGTGGCATGATCTCAGCTCACTGCAGCCTCCATCTCCCAGGTTCAAGCAATTCTTCTGCCTCAGCCCCCCGAGTAGCTGGGTCTACAGGTCCACGCCTCCACACCCAACTAATGTTTATATTTTTAGTAGAGATGGGGTTTCACCATGTTGGCCAGGATGGTCTTGATCTCCTGACCTCATGATCCACCCATCCTGGCCTCTCAAAGTGCTGGGATTATAGGTGTGAGCCACTGTTCTGGCCTTGGTGAATAATCTTAAAACTATTTATTTCTGCCTTTGGTGTTTTAAGAAAACCATGAGGCCAGGAGCAGCAGCTCATGCCTATAATCCCAGCACTTTGGGAGGCCAAGGCAGCAAGAATCACTTGAGCCCAAGAGTTCAAGACCAGCATAGGCAACATAATGAGACCCCATCTCTACAAAAAAATAGAAAAATTAGCCAGGCATTGTGGTGCATACCTGTAGTCCCAGCTACTTGGGAGGCTGAGGCAGGAGGAATTGATCAAGCTCAGTCAATCAAGGCTGATTGAGGGAGGTCAAGGGCTTCAGTAGGCTGTCATCATGCCATCACACTCCTTCCTGAGCAACAATGAGAACCTGTCTCAACAAAAAGAAAAGAAAAAGAAAAATGTGTTAAGCCATGAGTCTTATAACACATCATTCATGTCTAAGGAGATACGTGTTGTGGGAGTAGTAGATAAAATTACAGTATTTAATCTTCATTTCTTTATTTAGATACTATGGATAATTGGGATGAGAAAAAGCTGGAAGAAGTAGTGAACAAGAAGCACGGTGAGGCGGAAAAGAAAAAACCAAAAACTCAAATAGTATGTCCTTTTCTTGAATTGAGTTGCTGTGATATTTATCATTAGGGAGAATTATGTGGCAAGGTATTTGCTGCTATTTTCTATTAGTTTATTCTGTAAGTTACTGGAAGTTTTGATTTCATCAAAATAAGGTGCATGAAGCTTTATTTTTGGAGTTTACAAGTTAGATTTTATAGGTTCATGTTCAGAAATAGGAATAGCTGAACAAGAATAAAACTATGTTACTGAAGTCCTTTAAATGCCTTTTTTATTTTTATTATTATTTTTTTTTTTGAGACAGAGTCTCACTCTGTCGCCCAGGCTGGAGTGCAGTGGTGCTGTCTCGGCTCACTGCAAGCTCCGCCTCCCAGGTTCACGCCATTCTCCTGCCTTAGCCTCCCAAGTAGCTGGGACTACAGGCGCCTGCCACCACGCCTGGCAAATTTTTTCTATTTTTTAGTAGAGGCGGGATTTCACAGTGTTAGCCAGGATGGTCTCTATCTCCTGACCTCGCGATCCACCCGCCTCGGCCTCCCAGAGTGCTGGGATTACAGGCGTGAGCCACTGCACCCCGCCATAAATGCCATTTTCTGAGGTGAACTTTTTCAAATATGGATAAACAAAATTACATATCCAGACAAAAATCCCTATTTTTTTTTTTTTGCATAGAGTGGAAGGAGGCCTGTTAAACTAACCCGCTTAATAATTTATTTAGTTTCAATAGGAATAAATTTTTAAATTTTAAGGTTTAAAATATTACTACATATGAATTCCAGAATGAATTTTTGGTAGGTAGTGGCTCTAATTCCAGGAAATGTACCATTAAAAATTGGTTCTTTATATCTCAAACTTTGCATTTATGTCTATATTTATAGTGTAGCTACAGTGAAAAGTCTTGCTGTGCTAGAAAAATTCTAAATACTACATTAATACACATCTGTTATGTTTGTTGTAGGGGGCGGATACTGTTTGTTAATTTTCTCTTACTTGCAAAGCTTATTACTTGAGGCTTAAATACAATTGTATCTTCCATCCATGTTGTGAAGGGTTACTCTCTTTTGTGTTCCTTTCGTACCTTGCTCCTGTATACTGCTTGTGATTCGTTTTTATTTAGAAAAGATCAAACCAAAGAAAATCATTTATTCTATTTATTTATTTTTTATTTTATTTTTGAGACAGAGTTTTGCTCTTGTTGCCCAGGCTGGAGTGCAATGGCACGATCTTAGCTCACTGCAACCTCTGCTTCCTGGGTTCAAGAGGTTCTCCTGCATCAGCCTCCCAAGTAGCTGGGATTACAGGCGTGTGCCACTATGCCCAGCTAATTTTTTGTATTTTTAGTAGGAGTTTCACCATGTTAGCCAGGCTGGTCTTGAACTCCTGACCTCAGCAGGTGATCCACCTGCCTCAGCCTGCCAAAGTGCTGGGATTATAGGTGTGAGCCGCCATGCCCAGCCTGATTTTATTTTTTTATAGCCAATTGTATATTCTGATTTGGGGGTGTATATTTATAAAGGGTAACTGAAACAAGTCATTTTTGTGTGATTTAGAATTTAGAACAAATGAAAATTTTGTATAGATTCCCTTTTAAGGGAATTTGTCATTGTTTTAGGTATTTTAAGATAAACATATGTTGCATTTCCTCAGAGAATAGAAGCTAGACAGAGCACCCTTATGTACAGAAATAAATAGAATGTACTTGTGTAATAGAATGTACTTCTGCGTATACTTGTTCCATATACTTAGGCATTTACCTTGGAAATGGCCTACACTGAGCCACCACTTGTGAATAATATTGTCTCTATAGGTGTGCAAGCATTTCCTTGAAGCTATTGAAAACAACAAGTATGGCTGGTTTTGGGTATGCCCTGGAGGGGGTGATATTTGCATGTATCGTCATGCACTTCCTCCTGGATTTGTGTTGAAAAAAGATAAAAAGAAAGAAGAGAAAGAAGATGAAATTTCATTAGAAGATCTAATTGAGAGAGAGGTAACTAATATCCTTTTCCTACCATAAAAACTGAAAGCAGTATTTATTGTGAAATTCTAATACTTACCACTTGGGGGCAATAGCCTTTTATGAAAGGAAAAAATATATATATTGTGATCTATTTCCAAAGTTGCCCTACTTTAATTATTCTTGTATATGTAAAATGTTAACCTAGCGATAAACATGAGCCAATCATGACATTAATTTTAGGATTGTGAAACAATTTTTTAAGTACTAGCTACTGGCTTATCAAATTGTTTCTATAAGATTGAGTTACTAAAAATGCTTAGTTCTCAGATGGATTGAATTTTTGTAGTTTTAGATTTTTAGCCCTGTTACCTTTTGTTTTTCACTAGTACTTTAGTTATTAGCATATGTATGGAAGAAGACAACACTCTAGTTTTTAAATTACATGTTTTATCAGCTCTGGACTCAAAACACTCACTCTGCTTATAGAAGGGAATAAGTCTGAAGGATATTCAGCACTTGTCTTTGGCTTAATACAAAACACAGTTTTTATTCTATGAAAATTTTGAAATTATTAGAAACATTAGATTTAGGGTTGCATATTAAAAACTATATCCATTTTGCCTTATTATTCAGTGTCTCACTCAGTACATAACATACTATAATAGAAAATATAGACTTCAGAGTCACGTGTATTTGAGATGGTTTGTGTACTGGTTCTGACACTTGTTAGCTATTCATCTTTGGTAAATTCCCTGTTACCCTTTGTTCACTTATTTGTGGGGATCCATGCATTAGCATGTATAAAGCATTTAATACCTGGCAGGTGTTCAGCAAATTATTTGTTCTATATATTTATTATTTGATTATTGGCCCTGAGGAGCAGGTGTTTTTTTGTTTGTTTAGTTTTATATCAACTTATTGAAATGTAATATATTCAGGATAGTCATGGGCAAGGAATTAATCACATTAAGAGAAAACTGCTACTAAGCACTATTTGAGGTGAATTCTGTGGGAAAAAAAATTAACTCTTTATTGTTGCAGCGTTCTGCCCTAGGTCCAAATGTTACCAAAATCACTCTAGAATCTTTTCTTGCCTGGAAGAAAAGGAAAAGACAAGAAAAGATTGATAAACTTGAACAAGATATGGAAAGAAGGAAAGCTGACTTCAAAGCAGGGAAAGCACTAGTGGTATGTCTCAGACCCACCCAAACTGGTTCTTTATTCTTCCATTTTTAATTTTCTGTGTCATGCAAGATTTTGTCCCTATTTCATCAATGACAAGGAATGTTTAGGTTTTTGACCTGGGTTGATATATTTGTGTGTCTGAATAGATCAGTGGTCGTGAAGTGTTTGAATTTCGTCCTGAACTGGTCAATGACGATGACGAGGAAGCAGATGATACCCGCTACACCCAGGGAACAGGTGGTGATGAGGTAAGAGGAAGCTTTGTGCCTCATCTCCTTATGTTAATTGAAAGAAACAATAAATAATACTGCAACATGGTTAAGAGCCACCAACATCAGAGCCACAGTGCCTGGGTTCAACTCCTTACTCCAACCATGGGAAATTACTCTAGGCTTCCACCCTCATCTGTAATACGGACGTAATGATTATCTCTACATCATAGGGAGTTTGTGAGAATTAAATGAGTTCATGAATTAGTAGTTATTTATTCAGCTTAGAATAGTGCCTAGTAGGTGGTTGAGTGCTGTATGTATTACCTATAAAAAGTATGTTTTGTCCTCCCTCTAAAAGAAAAAGAGTAATTTTTGTTTAATATTTTATGCTTTAAGTTATGGGACAAGTGCACTAATTTAAAACTACAGTGTAGGGAGCATGAGACAATAGCACAGTCATTTGGTTGTTGACAGATTTAGTAATAACAGATAAGTTACTGTTCATTTTTTGTATACTTACAAAATTCTGGCCTCTGGGTTGAAAGAAAAAAATCATACTGTATATATAAAAATGTGATGGCAGAGGAAGAAGTTTCATATACCACCTTGCTATTCTTTTTAAAAGAAACTTAGAAAAAGTAATTTTGACAATAGATCTTTTGTTTTTGTTTTTTATAGAGACTAGGTCTGGCTTTGTTGCCCAGGCTGGTCTCAAACTCCTAAGCCCAGGTGATCCTCCAGCTCGACCTCCCAAAGTGTTGGGATTACAGTTGTGAGCCTCTACACCTGGCCAGTAATTGGTCTTTTGTTTTCACTTGGATTAGTGATAATTTTGGCTAATTAAGATAAATGTCAGGAGTAAAAGAAAACTGTTCTTATTTGTAACAACTTTCTTTTCTATATGTTGTTAAAGGTTGATGATTCAGTGAGTGTAAATGACATAGATTTAAGCCTGTACATCCCAAGAGATGTAGATGAAACAGGTATTACTGTAGCCAGTCTTGAAAGATTCAGCACATATACTTCAGATAAAGATGGTAAGTATGCTAACTTTTGCCTAATTTTAAGAACTAGGAAATTATCTATAGGGGGTTATACCAGACTTGGCAAACTTAGATATGTGCAGGTACCAGACTAGTAACATAAATGTGTGGTTTGACCATATATAAAAAGAGTAATAAATAGTGAAAGGCCAGACATGAGCAGCTGGGTATATATTAAAATCATTAATGGAAACTAGAAGGAGACATAAATGAGCTTGAAGTTAAAGTCAATGAGTTCACTTTGAGACCTCATGAGTTTGAGATTTTTTGATTATCAAAAATGTACTGTCTGAGATATTGTATAGACATGAACACCTTGCAAAACATCAGTGTTTTGGGGTAGGTAAAAGAAGAAATGCTAAGGAAAGACATTGAGAAGGTCAGAGAAAAATTAAGAAACAAGTTTCCAAAGAAGCAAGTAAGATGAAAAAGAATATAAATAAGTTATAGTTGTAATTGGTTATAGGAATAAGGTGCCAGTTTCATTGAGACTGCAGTGATAACAGAAGAAAAATGAATGCAGTCCTCGCTCTCTTAATGTTTAGAGGGAAGACATGGTCATGGAAGGGCTTTTTAGGATATGGAAAACGTAAATGTATCTGTAGGTCAGAGGGAGAGGATCTGGTAAGGAGGAAAAGTTGCTGATAAAAGATTAGTTATAGAAGCAAGATATGAAAGTATAAATAATGAGTTAAGTATGAGAATGGAGGGAAGGCTATCTAGGATTGTTGGTATAATTTATGTCTAATTGTGCCTTGAGTTAGGTACTTAAAGAAAGGGGTAAAAGTTTGGGAGAAAACGGCAGAAGAAATGCCCATTAAGGCAAAAGCTGAGACAGAAAAGGCTGAACCTTATTTTTACAATAAAAGCACACAAACTATAACTTGAAAAAACAGCTTGCCCTCCCAAGATCTGAGAGTGTTAGCAAACCACTGTCTTGCCCGTGTTCAGATTGACTTGCTCTTTGTAGAAGTAGGGGCTTTGGTGACAGTAGGCACAACTGCAAATAATTCAGAGATTATAAAATTCCCAAGACTTTGTCTTCAGAGATGTTTGAAATAGCTAAAATCTAAATTAGGCTGTTAAAAAATGTCTGTGTAAATGTTGATGGCATTGAACAAGAAAAGGCAGCATTTTTTTTCTCTCAGTTATTTATAATCTATAAGGAAAAGTAGCTGTGTATAGCACTATGTTTTTTCTTAACAATTTGATTACACGATGAAGATTTTCTGCTGTCACAATCACAGCATTACAACAGCGTGATTTAAATACTATTTGCAAAACCAAAAGCCAAGTAACTGCTTATATTACAAACATTTTTTTGGTTTCCATAACCATTTATTCAAATAAAATACTGTATGGAAATTGACTATTTAAAATCTAATTGCTAGGTTATGTCGGGAACACAGAGGTGTAGAAGATTGATCCTGTCCTTAAATGTATAAACCATTAAGCAGTCAAATGTCTACAGCGAAAACAGTATTTTATACTAGGTATAGATAATTGGCACAAATAAGCTCAGAAAAGAATGATCAGTTCTTGCTGGAGTAATTCTAGGGAAATGGCTTTCATAGAGAAAAGGAAAAGAGGAAGTGTAGTATCAGTCTGTGTTGTCTATTGCTAATGTATAATTTTGTTTTCTGCTTCTATGCCTTACTGATTCCAGTTTTTATTTTTAGAAAACAAATTAAGTGAAGCTTCTGGAGGTAGGGCTGAAAATGGTGAAAAAAGTGACTTGGAAGAGGACAACGAAAGGGAGGGACCGGAAAATGGAGCCATTGATGCTGTTCCTGTTGATGAAAATCTTTTCACTGGAGAGGATTTGGATGAACTAGAAGAAGAATTAAATACACTTGATTTAGAAGAATGACATCAAACACGTCGCTGAAAAAATTAAGTCAGCTCAGCATGAGTTGAAATTGACTACATTAATTTCTTTCCACCTAGAATCAACAGGATGTTTATTTCCTATGCTGATTCTGGAGGAGTTAACCTCCTGCAAAAAAGGAATATTGTCCCTACGTCTTCTCTTCTGACTTTGGCTACATCTCATAGTAAGTTCAGAGTAGTTCATGATAAATTGAAAATATAATGGTCATTGCAGAAAATGATTGATTGTTGTAACTGTCCACCCAAGTAAGAAGTGTATCTGCTTTTCCATCTTTGGTTTTCATTTGGGCATGTGCTATTACCAGAAACAACAAACTTACATTTAAAATACCCTTCATTTGACACAGTTTTTAATGAGTGATTTAATTTCCTTTGTATTTGTATGTTTAGAAGACTGCCTAAAACATCAGCACTGTACTTCATAAAGAAAACTGCATATGCAGATTCAGTATTGTATATCTTTGGACAATTAGATGGACATTTAAAATGGAACTTCTTATATCTGACAGGATCAACTACAATGCCCTGTGTTAAATTGTTTAAAAGTTTTCCCTTTTCTTTTTTGCCAATAAAGTTGTAAATAAAGACCATCATACATTAAAATCCAAATATGGGCCTTTTTTTAAGTTTTTCTATGAAAAATTTAACATTTCTAGCTTGAGATTTAAAATACCTGTTAATAGTATCACATAAGGCATTGTTTCTTAATATTTACTACAGAAGCATCTAGAGTACTTGACAGTACTACGATGAGTTTAATAACACAAATACTAAGCTTCCAAAAGACTATAGGTGATGTTATATGAAAGAGTAACTTCGGAATTGATACAACATCAACCTAATTAAATATCACCTGCAGTTGAATCAAGTACTGCTTAAGAATCGTTGTTGAGATCCATGGTGTTAAAATAGTACATACTAATGTAAGTATAAACAAATTCAACAGAAAACTTTGGGCTGAGGGTCTTTGGCACTAAGATCCCCTGAAAAATTAGGGTGATAATACATTTAAAATAGACACAATTTGCTCATGACATATTTAATACTAGCTACACCTTTTTTATTGTTATGTTGTGTATTTTCAAATAACATGCTGCTTTTGTTATTTGCGAATATAAATGGATTCTAAGACAACCAAGATAACAGCACTAAAATGTCAGGTGAGCTGGGCCCTAATCTCATTTCTGCCTTAGATAAATTATATGATTTTTAAATCTCTGAATCTTCATTTCTTTATTTGCATATTAAAGTTAAGACTCAATGATCTGGCCAGGCATAGTAGCTCACACCTATAATCCCAGCACTTTGGGAGACTAAGGCAGGCAGATCACTTGAGGTCAGGAGTTCAAGACCAGCCTGGCCAACATGGCAAAACCCCATCTCTACTAAAAATACAAAAATTATCCGGCATGGTGGTGCCTGCCTGTAATCCCAGCTACTCAAGAGGCTGAGGCAAGGGAATTGCCTGAACCTGGGAGGCAGAGGTTGCAGTGAGCCAAGATCATACCACTGCACTCCAGCCTGGGCAACAGAGCAAGACTCCATCTCAAACAAACCAAAAAAAAAAAGACTCAACGATCCCTAACCTACTTCTAAGTTGTGAAGCCTAAGAAATTCATGATTGCAAATCTTGTCAAATGATAAATTCAAAGTTGATAAAGAAATTGACTTCCTAGATGTTTAGTACTAGTACTATATAACTGACAGTTTTTAAATACAGAACATCAGGAGCCAAGTTTATTTCCCAACTACAATGAAAGTGTACTTAAATACTTCATATATATTTTTTATATATTTTTTAAAAGCTTGCGTTTTAAAGTTTATGTTCATGAAAGATTTGTTCCATTGTTTTGTAAAAGTTTAAATGGTACTTACCGCAGTATTTAATAATGAAACATTTTCAGAACAGTCTAAAGAGCTTAAACCTTTTTTCTATTTTGAAGTCATCTAAAACATTTTCTAAGAATTTATCTCATAAATACAAGTTAAAATCCATTTACTTTAGACCAAGCTTTTCCAACCTGAAGCCGTGTGCCACATACCACCCAGATTGGCTTTGAATGTGGCCCAACACAAATTCGTAAACTTAATTAAAACATGAGATTTTTTTTTTTAATCTCAGCTATCGCTAGTGTTAGTTTATTTTATGTGTGGCCCAAGACAGTTCTTCCAGTGTGGCCCAGGGAGGTCAAAAGATTGGACACCCTTGCTTTCGACCTTAAGTTTGGGGGCTTTTTTTTTTTAACCTGTATATAAAGTAGGGCCATATAAACAAAAGGATGCTGAAAGATTTTAGGTGTGTTTAAAACATTACTGTCTTACAGCAAATAATGTGATCTCAAAAGTCAAGGTGTTTTTTAGTAAGCGTATCAATATAAAGCAAAATGGTTCAATGTGGAGGTAATTTTTTATACCTATAAGTCTTTAATTACTGGGTGGCCTTCCTCTATCTTGCCTTGAAATTTCTTCCATTATTAAGACAATACATGCACAGAGAATGTCAAAAGTATTTTAATCTGAGAGAATCAGAGTGCAAAATTTAATCTGCTTCTAAAATTATAGTACATTTCAGAGGTTTATAGAAATAATTTTTGTATTTTCAATGCAGTTACTCAATATTGGTACAGTTAATTTGAAATTGGCTCTACTTTTCAAACCCATTTATATATAAATAACCATTACAGCCTATAGTGATCCCATGTTTGCCAGAGTCTTTCTAATTCAAAATACAGTCATGTGTCACATAACAAAGTTTCAGTTGCCTCTGCACTGCATGTGCAAAGGGGTCCCATAAGATTATAGTACGTGTATTTTTATGTTAACCTTTTCTATGTTTAGATACACAAATACTTACAATTGTGTTATAATTGCCTGCAGTATTCAGTACAGTAATATGCTGTACAGGTTTGCAGCCTAGGAAAATAGGTTATTTCATATAGCCTGTTGGCAGGTGTGGTAGATGGTAGGCTATACCCTCTAGGTTTGTATAACTATGATGTTCACACAACTGAAATCACCTAACGATGCGTTTCTCAGAACATATCCCTTAGTTAAGCGGTGCATGACTGAAGTTACATTGTGAATTTTACCTTATCTTTGCACAGATGGTTTATCAGATGCTGTAAGCCCATCATACATGGACTGATATAAATGGTATAATTGTACAGTGTATTTTTAATGTGTATTATTCAGCGCTGACCATTAAATGATTCAGAATGTGATAGCAGTGAGATTACAGGATCAGATCATTAAGAAAACATTCCATCTATCAGGTTTTAACACATAAAGTGGACAAAGGGAACTTATGGCAGACATTCATACAGATAATTAGTAGTATTATTATATGAGTTATCTTGTTCTGGGTAGTTAACTTTGTATAAAGAACTTTCAGAATCACAGACGAGATTTCTCCCTATGTTAAGTATAAGACTGTGATACTGATACATATATATATCCACATACACTATTATGTTAATGCTTCTAGGTACTTAGCACACCATTCATGTCATATGAACTCAGATATATGTTGTAATAAATTCGTTTCAAGGAATACCAGATGAGAGGATAAACTACCAAAATCTTGTGTTTTGGGTTTTTGTCTCTTTTTTTAAGCATATGTCTTACTGATGATAGGTAGGTTCTCTGAGAACAAAGATAACACTTTACTTTTCAATTGTAGAAATTACTGGAAGCTGAACTCTAACTAGAATTTGACATCTGCAAAATTTTATAATATCTCTAGAAATAAACCCAAATGAAATAATAGTACAGAATGTATTTTCACATTTTCTCCTTTTAATGTTGTATTTTTTAATTGTTACTCTTTGTTAATATCTAAAGAAGAGAAAAGGAGATTAGTTTTCATTAATTTCATTAATATTGTGTGCTTTGCCACATGTACAGCACTTGTATTGGGCACTATAGATAGCATGAACTGTATGACAGTTTAAGACATGGTCTCAGCCTGATTTGAGTATACATTTTAGAATGAGAAAATCACAACTATACAAGGCAGAACTAGTAAGTTCCTGACCATTAACAAAGATGCCTTTTCAATTAGACTTTCCAGTATTTTATATTCAGTTTCATTGAGTTTTTTTTTTTTTTTTTTTTTTTTAATGAAGATTTTCTTTGTGAAGATAGTGTGATGGACATTTTTCAGACAAAGGTGGTTATTTTGTACTCATTCCCCAGAGACATACATTTCTGTTACAGCTGATCTGGTTTTCAAACGTAAAATTAACTTGTCCTTATGGGACTTAAGTATCAAGACTTAGTTTCCTTATTCCTATGTAGTTAGCCTTATATTGTAAACCAAAAGACAATGAAATACTACTTTTTTTGCCAGTTAATCTCCAGGGTGTTTTCAAAGGACCATATATCAGCTTCATTCCAAATGTGTTTCATTCCACCTGTGACTCCTTTAAACTATATTTTTATCTAAGTTTTAGGAAACTGTATATTTCAGTGACAAAGGTCATCAATATGACTTAAGAATTTTTTATGTTACCATATTTGATGATTATGTATTTTGAATTACCTTTTTACAGCATGTATGGAAATATATCAGAGAATGTATAATTAAAAATTTAAAATCTCTCAAGTTAGAAGTATAGTATATAATATAGTAATTATGTGGATCACTTCATGATTGTGCATTGTTGTATATATTGGACATATTTCACTTAAAAGAGAAATTTAATGCGTGAGAAGTGGAATCCAATGTGTTAGGAATCTTCATCTGTGAAGTTTTACACTGTGCTGAATAGGTACTGAAAGTAAAAATTTTAGTAACTAAATCTGCCAGGTGCAATCACATGTGCCTGTAGTTCCAGGTATTCTGGATTCAAAGGCGGAAGGATCACTTGGTCCCAGGAGTTTGAGCCTGCAGTGCACTGTGATTGCTTCTGTGACCAGCCACTGTACTCCAACCTTAGTGAGACCTTATCTCTTTTAAAAAAGCAGGGAAGGGGATGATTAAATCTTCTTTGATAATTAATTTTTAGAATATTTGATTGAAAAACTAGATAATTTGTGGAGATACATTGTCTGTCAGTTGTATACAGACTAACTACATTGGTGATTCACTCCATGGATCATTTTCTTCAGATACGTTGGGAATTATTATCTATTCCTACATTTAGGGCACTAATGACTCACCATAGAAGGAAAAGAAAAATTTTAATTTACTTATAAAAAAGTTTTTTTGATTGAATAGATAATTGTGTATATTTGTGGTTAATTATTTTACACTCTGGACCTATTTCTACCCCTGTAGGGAAGAAACTTAATCATTGATATCTTCAGCCTGTCAGATACCACTGATATCTTCAGTCTAGTTTTAAGAAAACCTAGGACTAAGAAGAATTATATAATCAAGTTCAAGCTAATCATGGCCATTTTTTAATTACCTGACCTTTTTTAATACTTTTTCCCAGAGCAACCTTCTAAATGGAAGGGCAAAGCCTCAACTATCTACAATGCAGCTTTTAAGGACTCTTAGATGCATGAAATGCCTTATGTACAGGAGATTCCATCTATGCCTTGACACCCACACCACTCCCACCCCTGTTCCTCTTCCAAGAAGGTTTTTGGCAGCAAATAATTCTCTTTATTTAATTATTATATTTAAATATTTTTATATATTCACATTAGGGTTAACAACTAAGAAAATTATTTAATTGGCAGGTTGATTAGGTACTTGTTGATTGATGACATGTATAACAGTCCAAATGGTATGATAGGTGAAGCCAGTGCAGTAGCACATGCCTGTCATCCCAGCACTTTGGGATTGCTTGAGCCCAAGAGTTCGAGGTTGCAGTGAGCCATGATTGCATCACTGCACTCCAGTGCACTCCAGCCTGGGTGACAGTGTGAGACTCCATCTCAAGAAAAAAAAAACTGTATAAAGGGTGAAGGTTTACCCTTTATTAAAAAAAGAAAGCAGAATCAATATTAGAAGAGACAGAAGTATTAACACAGATGAGTTGTCTATAAGAAGGTGAGAAAAAGTGAGCTACCACCTCATAATGTTTAAAAGGCTGCAGGGGTATTCACAGGAACATAGTTCTATAGCATGCTAATGATTATATACCTCTGTGTACATATACAGCATGCTACTGTACAAAAATAATACTATCTAAAAATACAGACATGCAAGGAACAAGTGAGTATCATTTAAAGAATCAGTTCTCTTGATAATCCCTTTGCACAAAATCAAAGGTTTCTTCTGGGAAGTACATAAATGCACTTTTCATTCTTTACATGTGAGTGTCATGTGCATGGAAAAGAAGGGGAGAATCTCAAAGACTTCTATAGCTAGAGATGACAAAATATTCTTGATATTGAATAATCATGTTGAATGCCTTTTAAATCTCTCGAATGCATTAATGTAAAATATAACACTTTTAAAAGGTAGCACAGTTCCCTTCCACACAGAGTTAGCTGACCTCCCTCTTTCAAAATTGCAGAATATAACTCACCAGAGTGGTATGTGGCAATTAATTTCAATCAACTATTGCTAATAAGGGATAAACTACAATAAAATCCTCAAAATTAAGAGCCAAATATTCCTTGTTCAGATGTCGTTCCCCCTCCACCAGTTTGATTATGTAATCTGTACAATTATATGAAGAAATACAAGATTAAATAAGGTGAACTTCTGTTGAAGAGAGAATACCAGATAGTACACTTCTTTTGCTGATTTTTTAGAAATACTGAGTTTGAATTTTCAAAGGAATGAATTTTAGCATAAGATAGCCATACCAAAAAAGTGCTTTGTCATTTCAACAAGCACCTCAAATTTTTCATGTTAAACTAGAAGTGTTATGAAAGTACAGTATATAATATAATTTTTATTATGTTTAGAAAAGTATACTTATTAAAAAGTCATTTTTAATCTTTTTACTGAATACTTAAATCTTCCAAAAATGATTTTCAGAGCATTACTGGACATTTTAATTAAAAAGAACTAGTTAGTATGAGGAGATAGAGACAATGATAAATATCTACTACTACTCCCTGCCCCCAGCAAAAAAAAGTGCCATTCGGGGAGTAGGAAACAGCAAAAGTGGAATTTAAGTTTTCCTGAATGGATTTAACCTGTTAGCATTTAAAAATAGTATTTTTGTGGTCAGTTATCTTAAGCTTGTCTTTATTTTATCTATATGTACATAGTTTTTATTAGAAATAGCACGCATTAAAATTTAACAAACTTTGTATGCTGCCTAGAACTGTACTAGTTTATTGGAAGTCAAATACAAATATAATTTTTTTAAGGTTTCAATAAGATTCTTAAATGTATAATGTGACGTATTACTGCTCATTCTTCTTAAACAGAATTGCCTGCTGCTAGCAGTTTTGAAAAGATTGTCCATCTTTTTCATCTCTTCCCTTTGATAGCTGAAGATCAGAAGACCAAATGCAAAATTCACTGTCAGAACTTGTCCAGAGGCAAACAGTAAAAGCATAGGAAAAATATTAAAGTGAGCCAATAGGGTTTCAGAGGCCTACACAACAAACAAGGGCGGCTAACAGGTTTATACTTGCACTGACATTTTTATATCTGACTTAATTGCATAACTAAATGAGAATCAACATACTTGACTGTAGAAATGAGAATGAGCCCTCTATGAGAAACAGAACAATATTTTGGATTTGTTTGGCAATGGTTTTTACATGGAAATTTTGGCCACAGTTTTAAGTGAAATATATTTTTCTTTTTCAAAATGGGAGCTTATATGGTGACTTATTAACATCTAAAAATGTAAAACAAACCAAATTTCAAAGAGGTAAATTGAGAGATATGTTTGATTAATTCCTTTGGTAAAACAAAATAGCTTTTGATAGATCTTTACTAAACTTTTTAAACAGCTTTAAGGTATATTTGACACAATAAACTATACATATTCAAAGTGTACAATTTGGTGTTTGACAAATGTATTTACCTGTGAAATCGTAACAAGATATAATCTACATATTCATCCCTCCCAAAAGATTTCTTAGGTTCCTTTGTAATCCTTTCCTCCCCAAACACCAACCACCCACCAACTCCAGAAAAGCACTGGTGACCATAGATTAGTTTATAGTTTTTTAATGATTTTATGTAAATGGAATCATATAATATATACTTTTCATTTTACTTTTACTCAGCATAATTATTTGGAGATTTATCTATGTTATTGTAGATATCAGTACATTCCTGTAAATTGCTTAGTAATAGTATTTTGTATGGATCTGACACTATCCATTCACTTGTTGATGGACTTGTGTTGTTTCCAATTTGGAGTTATTACAAATAAAGTTAATGTGAATATTCACATAGAAATCTTTGTATGAACATATGGTTTCATTTCTTTTGAGTAAATTGTAGGGTGGAATGTCTGGTTCATATGTTTTCTACAAAGTGGTTGTGCTATTTTATATTCCCAACATCAGTTTGTAAGAGTTCCAGGCTGGGTGCAGTGGCTCATGCCTGTAATCTCAGCACTTGGGGAGGCCGAGGTGAGTGGATCACATGAAGCCAGGAGTTCTAGACCCGCCTGGCCAACATGACAAAACCCCATTTCTACCAAAAATACAAAAAATTAGCCAAGTATGGTGGCACAACTGTAATCCCAGCTACTCCGAGTGGGGCTGAGACACGACAATCACTTGAATTAGGAGGTGGAGTTTGCAGTGAGACAGGATTGCACCACTGCACTCCAGCCTGAGTAACAGAGTGAGACCCTGTGTCAAAAAAAGTTCCAATTGTTCCACATCCTCAGGAACACTTGATCTGGTCAGTTTTAATTTAGATCTGTAATCCATTGGGGTTAAATTTTGTATGTAATCACAGTTTGGATCAAAGTTCACTTTTTTCCTTGTGTTAATCCAATTGTTCTATAACCATTTGTTGAAAGGACTATCCTACATTATCTTTGCACCTTTGTCAAAGTCAATAGTGCTTTGTTTTTTTTTTAATTCTGTTTTGATTCATTTTTCTATTTGTCCATCTTTACACTAACATAAGTCTTGAAATCTGATAGAATGAGTCCTCAACTTTCTTAATCTTTTTCAGAGTGACTTTGGCTATTCTAGATTCTTTGCATTTCAGTGTACATTTTAGAATCAGCTATTGATTTCTACCAAAAGAAACTACAAGAATTTTTATTGAGTTTGCATTAAATCTGTAGATCAGATTTATGGAGTTGACATCTGATATAGTTTGGCTGTGTTGCCACCCAAAATCTCATCTTGTAATCTCCATAATACCCACGTGTCAAGGGAGAGAACAGATGGAGGTAATTGAATAATGGGGCAGTTTCCTCCATGCTGTTCTTGTGATAGTGAGTGAGTTCTCATGCGCTCTGATGGTTTTATGAGGGGCTCTTCCCTCATCGCTGGGCACTTCTTCCTGCCACCCTGTGAAGAAGGTAACTTGTTTCCCCTTTGCCATCTGCCAGAATTGTAAGTTTCCTAATGCTCCCAAGCCATGCTGAACTGTGAGTCAATTAAATCTCTTTCCTTTATAAATTACCCAGTCTGAGGCAGTTCTTTATAGCAGTATGAAAACGGACTAATACAATGTCTCAATGTTAATATTGAGCCTTGTGACCCATATGTATATTCATGTATTTAGGTCTTTTAAAATCACTCGAGCAACAAATGGTTTTTTAAATTTCAGTTCACAATTGTTTGTTGTTAGTATATGGAAATACAGTTGACTTTCGCATTTTAATTTTATCATGCTACCTTGCTAAGCTCACTTATTCTAGTAACTTTTTTGTTGATTTCACAAGATTGTCTTCTACATAGACAATCATGACCTCTGTAAATAAAGATGGTTTTCTTTCTTTCCAATCTGAATATATTTTATTTCTTTTTCTTATGTTATTGCATGAGTCAGCGAACTTATAGACAGTTTTATTCTTTATGCACTGTCTATACCTGCTTTCATGCTACAATGGCAGAGTTGAGTAGTTGCACAGAGACTGACAGAAAAAGTTGGTCAAACTCTGCCTTACTGTGCTGGTGATGAGAGCAAACATTCTTGCCTTGTTTATGATCTTAAGTGGAAAGCATTCAGTCTTGCATGATTAAGTAATGACAGCTGTATATCATAAATGCACTGAGGAAGTTTTTTTTCTGTTCCTAGTTTACTGAGACTCAGTGGGGGGTTGCATTGTATTTTGTTTTAATCAAGAATGGATTTTGGATTTTGTCAAATCTTTTTCTGACTCTATTGAGGTGATCAAATGGCTTTTTTAAAAAACTTACTAATATGGTGAAAACAGCCTGAATTCCTAGGATAAACCCCACTTGAGCCTGATACATTTTCTTTTTATATATTGTTGGATTTGATTTGAAGAAATTTAGCGTACTTGTTTCTATGTTCATAATTGATGAATTAATCTGTAGTTTTTGCATCAGGATAATGCTGTTGAAAGCAGCTCTGTAGTCCCATAGACAGTTATTTTTGGTTAAACATAGAAATTGACCCTTCTGCTGTTAAAGCTTGCAACTTATATAGGTTGGTGCAAAAGTAATTGTCAACTTTTGATCAACCCAAAGAACCAGCTTTTGGTTTCACTGATTTTTCTGTATAAATTTGCTGTTTTGCTGATTTCCCCTCTAATCTTTATTTCTTCTCCTTACTGGGGGTTTAATTTGCTTTTTGTTCCTTAACCTAGAAGTTGAGGTTATTGATTTGATCCTTTTTCTAAAATAGGCATTGAGAACTACAGAACCCCCAACTAATTCCTCACAGCTAGATCCTCATGTTTACCCAGGTAGCTTCTGTTTTTAGTCAACACTACTTTTGACAGAAATAGGTTTGCTAATATTGAGAAAGTTAAGGTTTGAGACAACCTGAAAAGAATAATCTGATTTTTTTCTAACAAGATTCTTTTTTAATGGCCAAGATGAACGATATTTTAAGCATTTGAGTAGAAATTCTTTATATATGAATGGCTGCTGTAATATAAATGTCAAGAACTGTAGGAGAAATTAATAAAAAGGTCTGTTGAATTGCATAGTGTTTTTGTTGTAATACATGTTTCCTTTGACTTCACTGTTAAAAAGATGTATGTGTATTTAAAGTGATTCCATTAAACAAGAAAGATTCCCCCAAATATATTGCTCTTATGTTGAAGCCACAGTAACTACAAACAAATCATTTAAAACCCTATAGAACTTTATAGGGGCTGAAATATTCAATGGATGACCTTCTCAGAAAAGGTACAGATATATCATTATGTCTCATTTTTATTTTCATGTGTTCAGATTAAAACTATTGCTTTAAATTGGATATTAGAACTCAAGAAATGTTGAGACATATTTGACCACTTTTGTTTCCTTGGTTCAGTTGCGTGTCCACACACTGAAGACTACCATAAAAACAGGAAAAACATTTTGAAATGACAACTTGTTCAAAATCTAAACTTTAAAAACTAAGCTCTAGAAATTCAAGGAATATAATAAGATGGATTTTGTTTTGCCTCAAGCCCTGAACAGATCATTGGTATAATCATTTAGCTAATGGCAAACAAGTGTCTGGCAAGATTTTCGCTAGAGTCAACTGTCAACTCTCCACAGCTTATCACTGAACTAACAAGCTTCTCATGGTGACCATATTAAAAATTATCAGTTTTACATTTGAAAGACCCAGTGTCAACCTGGAAAAAATTGCTTGTATTGATGAGTAATAAATTCTGCATTTTGCACATTCTCACAACTGCATGAATTCATTTCACAATGTTGGCAAAGAATCTGAATTCTTAACTGTAGTATACATACAAATTTCTCTTCCAAGCAGGTATTAAAAACACATTGTCTGCTTCTCAGAGAGTTATAGTTGAGTTACTGCACTATGTCTTTTTGACAGTAGTTTTAAGGTTTGGAATATATTGGAGTTGCTTGAAAAGATTCATTATCCTGCTCTATTAATGTAACCCCAGTGGGCTGAACCATTTGTATTCAGATACATGGGGAAATATGTAGTCTACTTTAAAACTTTTTCCACTGAAAAAAAAGAATTTTGTTAAATGAGGGGAAAAAAATAGGTAAATAATTGCAAAGTCAGTGTTTTCTGTTGAACTGTAGTAAATTATGGATGTTACTGATACTTACGGAAGCATCAAAGTTATTTTAAAAAGAGAAACAAGCACAGTAAGCATGCCAGTACTCCTACTGCTTAAGTTCAACTTCCCAGATAGTTAAGTGAAGTTTTGTTTTGGATGTGCTTCCATACGACTTTATTTTCTGGGCAAAAGAATATGAATTTGCCTTATACAATTTTAATTTTTTTTTTTTTTTTTTAGATGGAGTCTTGCTCTGTCACCCAGGCTGGAGTACAGTGGCGCAGTCTTGGCTCACTGCAACCTCTGCCTCCTGGGTTCAAGCAATTCTCGTTCCTTAGCCTCCCGAGTAGCTGGGACTACAGGCACGCAGCACCGTGCCTGGCTAATTTTTGTATTTTTAGTAAAGATGGGGTTTCGCCACGTTGGCCAGGCTAGTCTCAAACTCCTGGCCTCAAGTGACCCACCTACCTCAGCTTCCCCAGAGTGCTGGCGTGAGCCACCGAGTCTGGCCTGAAATTTTTAAATGCACTTTTTTTCTCATTCACAGCAGCCGTTAAATTCAAAATGCTGTTTTACATAGATAAATTCCATATAGTAATTTTAAGGTGTACTTTGCCTTTTCCTGGAGAGTTACATCTCTGTATAAATGAAACTGTAAGTCATAGGCTTTCACATGTGAACACTAAGTGACTTCGCAGTGTACTATGTGGTTGTGAATACACTGATAAAACCAAGATAAATTCTGCTTTTCAGTCTTCATGTCATCATTGACGAGGGAGAACCCTCAGCTTGACAGTCTAAGGCAAGTTATGTGGGAAACAATAGCATTATTACAGATGTGCTGATGTACAGGAAAGTGACAGAAAATGGAGACACTTGAGTGGCCCACATCACTTACTGCTGTATTTACCTTCTTGTATCAATCCATCTAGTCTTGAACTCAGATTACATGTATAACATGACCCTCAGGAGTTCACATTCACAGGAAAAATGGTGATGAAAATGCCATGAAATGATAAGCAAGAAGCACATTGTGAAGTTGCCCTTTCGTATCCTGGCCAGCTCCTGTCAAACACAGCATTCCATGTGGGCCATTGGTAATTTTCACTGGCTCAAGATGATTAAGTAATTATAGAACTGTCTTTAACCTCATTTGGTATTTACACTTTGAGGGTTTTTCTAAAGAAGTGTTCCTTTTCCTCTGGACCTCTTTGCCATCTTTGATTATTCTCTATCCTTTGGCAGTCTGACTCACTTTCATGATTTAAATAATCACTTCCATATGAACAACTATATCTTCAGCCTCACATGTCCAGTAAGCTACTGCACAGCTCAACATGAATATCCGCCAGTTCTTCAGATTCCAAACTGAAGTCGTTATTTTCTTTCCTAAATCTTTTCCTCCTTTTTCCCCTTTCTTTTTTCCCTATTACTGAGATTTTATTATCCAACCAAGTGGACTAAAAAATATCTATTGGTTGTTTTGCCAGACCAAGATTTCTCCCACATCCGTCCACTTTTCTATTCATATGGCCACTATCCTGTATTACTCAGGCTGTCATCTCCTTTTCATAATTAGTCACATGTAATTTATCTTAAAAACTGAAACATTTTTTATGTGTGGAAGGGACACTATGAAGAGTGAAGAAAACTCTTTTAGTACTTACATAAACTGGCATACATTGGAACTGTCCTTTGCAGACTTGGGCATATGGTCACTGTACTTGTAATTAATTTAACCTGTTTCCTTTCCTTCCTGTAACTGATCCATCCAAGGCATTGCCAGATTTATCTTCTTAAGCATAGTTTTAATCATGAGGTCTCCCACTCCATAATTCTTTAATGGCTCTAAATTGCCTACCAAATTCAATCTAAATATTTAGGCCTGATCTTCAAACTCTTCTTTGGTGGCCCCATTTTCCCTCTCCTACCTTCTTATTTCTTTAGTCAAGTAACTTACAATGTAATGCTTAACTTTTTTGATCCTGAGTTACCTCATTAGTAAGGTAGGGATTAAAATGTCTCTTCCTCAGTTGTGAAGCTGTAATTATATCTAGAGAAAGTAGGTTGGTATATAAGTACTTAGCAGCAAGTACTTAGTACATAGGCACTGAGGTATTAGTAGCTATTATCACATACACTGTAGGGTTGTTTATTTGTTTGTTTTGCTTTGTTTTGTTTTCTGAGACAGACTCATTCCGTCACCTGGAGTGCAGTGGCACAATTACACCTCAGTGCAACCTCCGAGTCCCGGATTCAAGCGATTCTCATGCCTCAGTCTCCCAAGTAGCTGGGATTACAGGCACTTGCCACCACACCCAGCTAATTTTTGTATTTTTAGTAGAGATGTGCTTTCGCTATGTTGGTCAGGCTGGTCTCAAACTCCTGGCCTCAAGTCATCCGCCCTCCTTGGCCTCCCAAAATGCTGAGATTACAGGCATGAACGACTGCGCCAAGCCCATACACTGTAGTTTTCTATGCCTTTTCTATGTGTTCCTACTTCATGAAATATCCCTTTTGACAGTGTTCACATTCCTAAATCCTTCCTATCCTTGAATGTTTTGAAGATGTATTCCCATGAAGACTTTGATTCCCCGAAACTGGGGATTCAAAATTCACATGGCAATTAAGAATCTGTTTCTCTACCTTGTTTATGTGTGTAGCTTGGCTCTTATAATAAGAATGTTGTTTTCTTGAGAGTAGGAACTCTGTCATTCTTTGATGGTGCCCTCTTCCTTAGTGCTTTACATTTAGGCAAAGAATATTTGTTAACTTTTTTTAGTTTTTTAATTAATATTTTTAATATTTGTTAAATTTTTTTCATTAAAGGGACCATTCCTTTGGAAATATTAAGACTCTGAGACTTATGGTACTGCCTTTGCCAAATATAGTATATCCATACAGTAAAATACTACACAGCTGTTTACAAGAATGAGAAAAGATTTTTCCATGTACTGACAAAGATGACCATGATGTTCTTTTTAGCGCTTTTTTTTTTTTTTTTTTTTTGGCTGGTGACGGAGTCTCGCTCTGTCTCCCAGGGTTGAGTGCAGTGGCACCATCTCGGCTCACTGCAACCTCTGCCTCTGGGTTCAAACAATTCTGCTGCCTCAGCCTCCCGAGTAGCTGGGACTACAGGCGCACGCTGCCACACCCAGCTAATTTTTTGTATTTTTGTAAAGATAGGGTTTCACCGTGTTACCCAGGCTGTTCTCAAACTCCTGAACTCAGGCAATCTGCCTGCCTCGGCCTCCCAAAGTGCTAGGATTACAGGCGTGAGCCACTGCACCCGCCCTTTTTTAAAAGATAAGTATGGCTGGGTGTGGTGGCTCACACCCGTAATCCCAGCATTTTGGGAGGCCAAGGCAAGAGGATCACTTGAGGCCAGAAGTTTGAGACCAGTCTGGGTAATATACTGAGAACTTGTCTCTACAAAAAAAAGAAAAAAAAAGCCAGACGTGGTGGTTCATGCCTGTGGTACCAGCTACTTGGGAGACTGAGGCAGGAGGATCACTTGAGTCCAGGAATTTAAGGTTACAATGTGTTGATTGCACCTCTGGACGCCAGCCTTGGCAACAGAGCAAGATCCCTGTCCCACCTCCCCCCAAAATAAATAAATAAATATATATATATATAAGCCTATATGAGAATCATATGCATGTGTGACTGGGTGCAGTGGCTCACACCTGTTATCCCAGCACTTCGGAGGCTGAAGCAGGACGTTCACTAGAGCTCAGGAGTTCAAGACCTGCCTGGGCAACATAGAGCTCATCTCTACAAAAAATAAACAAAATAAGCCAGGGCTTATTTTGGTCCCAGCTATTCAGGAAGCTGAGGTTGGAGGATCGCTTGAGCCTGGGAGGTCCAAGCTACATTGAGCCAAGATTGCACCACTGCACTCAAGCTAGGTGAGTATAGTGTGTATGTGTGTATGTAATGAAAAAAGATCTAGAAGTTATAGGCCTGTTAACAGTAGTCATCTTTGGTGTTTGTAGGGCGGAAGAGGTGTAACTACAGAGAATTTGATTTTCATGTTTTTGCTCTTGTTTTTAAATTGTAAAAGACACCTAACAAATTTACCACCTTAACCATTTCTAAATGTACTGTTCAGTAGTGTTAAGTATTTTCACGTTGTTATGCAACAGATCTCTAGAACTTTTTCATCGTGCAAAATTGAAACTCAAAACTCATAAAACCCTAATTTTTCTCCTCCCCCCAATCCCTTGGCAACTATCTTTCTACTTTTCATTGCTATGATTTTGACTACATTAGATACTTCACATAAGTGGAATAATACAGTATTTGTCCTTTTGTGACTGGCTTGTTTTGCCAGTATAATGTCCTTGAGGTTCATCCACCTTGTTGTATGTGACAGTATTTCCCTCTTTTTAAAGGCTGCATGGTATTTCATTGCTTGTAAATACCATGTTTTCTCTATTCACTCATCTCTCCAACATTTGGATTGCTTCAACCTCTTGGCTATTGCTGCAGTGAACATGGGTGTGCAAATTTCTCTTTAAGAGCCCGCTTTGAATTCTTTTTGATATATACCCAGAAGCGGAGTTGCTGGATCACATTCTATTTTTAATTTTTTGAGGATTCTATTTTTAATGTTTTATTGTTTTTTATAATGGCTGTACCACTTTACGCTCCTTACAACAGTGCACAAGGCCTCCAGTTTCTCCACATCCTCCCCAGCACTTATTTTCTGTTATTTTGATAGTGACCATCCTAAGGGGTGTGAGGTTACACCTCTGTGTGGTTTTGATTTGCATTTCTCTCAATTAGTGATGTCAAGCATATTTTCATATGCTTGTTGGTCATTTACAATAGAGAATTGCCTATTCAAGCCTTTTGCCCATGTTTTAATTGAGTTACTTGGTTTTTGTTGTTGAGTTGTAAACATTCCTTTTGTGTATATCAGTATATTATTCAATATATGATTTACAATATTTTCTCCCATTCCATACCTTGCCTTTTTACTCTCAGTTATTTCCTTTGATGCACATTTTTTTTACATTTGATATAGTCACATTTGTCTGTTTTTGGTTTTGTTACGTATGCTTTGGATGTCATATCCAAGAAATCTTTTCCAAGTCCGGTGTCCTGAAGCTTCTCACCTATGTTTTCTTCTAGGAGTTGTATAGTTGTAGGTCTTATCTAGGTCTTTAATTTCTTTTGAATTAATTTTTGCATATAGCGTAAAGTAAGAGTCCAACTTCATTCTTTGCATATGGTTATCCAGTCCTCCCACCACCGTTTGTTGAAGACACTGTCCTTTCCCCATTAGGTAGTCTTGGCACCCTTGTCAAAAATCATTTGGCCATATACACAAGGGTTTGTTTCTGGCTGTTATGTTCCATTGGTCTATATATCTATTCATGCCAGTACCACATCATCTTGATTACTGTTGCTTTGAAGTAGGTTTTAAAATCAGGAAGCGGGGTCCTCCAAATTTGTTCTTTTTCAATATTATTTTGGCTATTCAGGGTCCCTTGAGATTCCATATGAATTTTAAGGTTTTTTCTCTGTTTCTGCAAAAATATTCCCTTGGGATTTTTTTGTTTTTTAGTGGCAAGATTTCACTATGTTCCCCAGGCTGGCCTCGAACTGGGGGTAAAGTGATCCTCCCACTTCAGCCTTCCAAGAATCTAGGACTGAGGCATGTGCTACAACACCCAGCTTGCCATTGGGATTATGATAAACATTGCATTGAATCTGTAAATGGCTTTGGATAGTATGGACATTTTAACAAAATTAAAGTTTTTCAATCCATGAGCATGGATGTCTCTCCATTTTATCTTTTTTGCTTTCTTTTAGCTATATTATATAACTTTGAGTATTCAAGTCTTTCACCTCCTTGGTTAAGTTTATTCCTAAGTAGTCTATACTTTTTGATGATACAGCAAATGGGACTTGTTTTTAAATTTCCTCTTTGGACTGGTTATTTTTAGAGTATAGAATTGCAGCTGGCAGGCTGGGCATGGTCATTCATGCCTGTAATCCCAGCACTTTGGGAGGCCGAGGAAGGCGGATCACCTGAGGTCAGGACTTCAAGACCAACCTGACCAACAGGGATAAACCCCATCTCTACTAAAAACACAAAATTAGCCAGGCATGGAGGCGCATGCCTGTAATCCTAGCTACTTGGGAGGCTGAGGCAGGAGAATCGCTTGAACCCGGGAGGCAGAGATTGCGGTGAGCCGAGATCGAGCCATTGCACTCCAGCCTGGGCAACAAGAGTGAAACTTCGTCTCAAAAAAAAAAAAAAAAAAGAAAAGAAGCTGGCTTTTACATGTTGATTATATATCCTGCAAATTTCCTGAATTTATTAACAGGTATTTTTGGTGGTATCTTTATGGTTTTCTAAATACAAGAGAATGTCATCTGTGAATAGAAATAATTTTACTTCTTCCTTTCCAATATGGGTGCCTTTTATTTCTTTTTCTTGTCTAACTGCTGTGACTAGAATTTTCAGTACTGTGTTTCACCTATTCCTAGTTTGTTGAGTATTTTTAACATTAAAGGGTATTGAATTTGATCAAAATTTTTCTCTTTGCTTGAACCCAGGAGTTTGAGGTTACAGTGAGCTGACTGCATCACTGCACCCCAGCCTGAATGACAGAGTGATACCCTATCTCACAAGAAAATTTTTTTAAGACTTCTGCATCAATCAAGATGATTGTGTGGTTTTTGTCCCTCATTCTGTTAATCTGTGGTATATTATATTGATTGATTTTCATATGTTGAATTAACTTTCTGTTTTACACATACCTATTTGGTTTATACCATTTTTATAAGGAGTATGTATTCTAAAATACAAAATTATGTTTGTGTAATATTTGCATATATACATGACAAGATGAATATGTTTACTGCCTAAAAATGTATTAAAAGCTTAAAATAAAATGTTTTGTTATATAAAATTTGAAAAATATAGAGAGTATAAAAAAAAGTTACCAAATCCCACAACTCATAAACACAGTTAATATTTTTCCTCCATTGTAATTGGGAATTTTTTTATTCTACATTATAGCATTACTTTCCTGTCTTTAAAATTATATTGAAATCATTTTAATAAGTTGAATGGCAGAAACATTCATGAGACTATGCCTAAATTTCTAAAATATTTATATAGCACGAATATAAGAAATATATAAATTTGCATTTTATTGTAAATATAATTATACAAATGAGATATTATAATTACTGGATATTTAAAGTACTTTGAAGGGTTCTTTAAATTTGGATTTTGTTAATTATTAAGTTTAGATTTGATTTTCCTTTACTTGGAGCTCAAACCCAATGGAATTGAGGAGAAATAACAGTCACATAAGGAGCAGTAGTAGTGATGATGTGAAGGAAAAGGAAGAGGAGAGGAGGAGAGCAATTTATGTCTACTGAGCACTTACTGTGTCCCAGGCATCATGCTAAATTCTTTACATGATAATCTCATGTATTCCTCACAATAACCCTATGATCTGAGTACTGTTATACCTATTTTACATAAAATGTAAATGAGGCCCAGAAAAGTTAAGAAGATTACCCAAGGTACAGAGCTAGTAAGCATCAGAAGCAGAATTCAAATCCTGATTTGTCTTAAGAGCTTTGCTAAAGGCATTATTTTATGAGTAGCTCTTTATTCCTAACCTAAACTGTGAATACTGTGGGGCTATTATAATTACCAATATAAAAATCAACATTACTGTGATTTAGTTAGAAGAATATCTGAGTCTATTCAGCAACTCATTTCTGGGCAGTGGATCTGCAATATTAATTAATTGAACCAAGGCATAACAGATCCATTCAAAATGAATACCGATCTCTCTGTGTCAAAAAGGATTGTGCAATGACAGCAGTGAACTTCTAAAGCAGGCCGCTTAGCCATTAAATGAATCCATTTGTTACATTCCTATATGTACTCATTCCTTCTTTCTCAGTGTGACATCCTTATAGCAATTCTTATAACTAGAACTTTTTAATTAGAATGATCAAAGTGCCCCATCAATAATGTACTGCCATTATACATAATGTTAATGATGTGAAGCTAACGTGCTTGCTTCACATGGAGAACTTGTTGCTACAGAGAGTAATTTACTTGAAATAATTTTAGGAGCAGAGATCAGTATGGAAACTGGCCATTTGGGTGCTGTGTCTACTTAGCAATGACTCCAGTTTGTTTTTGTTTGTTTTTTTTCCAAACATGGAGGCAAAAAGTAGTCAAATCCCTACAGTTTTGTTCCTTTGTTAAGCATCTCAACTTATTTCCTTCATTTATTAACAAACTCTTGTGCAGCTACTATATGCCAAGCACTATGCTGGGTACTGGGGATAACAGGAGAAAAAAAAAAAAATCTTGTCTCCAGGAAGCCTTAGCCTAATGAGGAAAACGGAAAACTAAATGGTTTTAATACTGTGTGATAGAGATATGTATGTGTGCTATGAGACCATGTGAGAGGAGCATCTAACCAAAGCAGGAGCAAGATGGAATAATGCTTTCACTAAAACTTGAAGTGCAAGTTAAAATTGCCCAAATGAGTAAGTGAAGGTTGGTGTTTGAGCAGCATTAGCAGAGGTACAGGATGTGAGTGAGCCCAGCTCATGTAAAGGCCCTGAAACTAGTCCAGTATAGTTGGAACATGAAGCTAAGGAGGAGTGGTAAGAGATTTCTGATTTAGTAGTTAAAAACATTGTAGACCTAAGGAAACAATAAGTAAGAGTTTCAGAACTCCAAAAGCAAGCTTTCACAGTCAAATAATTATTGCTAGAATTAAAGGAATGTTTTTGTCTTCACATTCCTCTGAAGTGATCAAATTATTAGATGCTGCTAAGGCTTTTAATGATAAATAAATGTCATACA
Source organism: Piliocolobus tephrosceles (assembly GCF_002776525.5). NCBI lineage: Eukaryota > Metazoa > Chordata > Mammalia > Primates > Cercopithecidae > Piliocolobus > Piliocolobus tephrosceles. The sequence goes on from NC_045444.1 coordinate 72,579,453, forward strand.
GTTTTCCTTTAGATAAAGCTAGAGAGTAAGATAAGAGGTTCTGAGGTGGCTTGCACAGAGGAATGAAGACTATAGTAAAGCTCATTCCTGAGATATTTCAAGAAATAGCTCACACAACAAAGCTAGTCCGCTCCTGCTTCTTAAAATCCAATAGTGGCTAAGAAGCCCCTGCCACTACTGAGTCCTCAATGTTGCCAGAAATGGTGATCTTTAGCAAAAAATTTCATCAAACTCAAGTAATAACAGTTAATTTTATTGACTATTATGCCATCAAAAAGGGCCAGATTTTTAACCCCAAAATGATGTCCTCCTTGCTTATATATCCCACCTTCCCTAGCTTCCTCTGAATCTGAACAAATTACTCATCAATAACTTTCAAATATAATTATTATTAATAATGTCTTGTTTTAATATGCTTATAATTTGATAGGCATTAGCCAAACATAGAACAAAAGTTAGATTTAACTACGTTGACCAAATTCTCTCATATTTCTTGACTTAGATAACCAAGAGAAAAGAATTAAACAATACTAATGTACATGATAAATGAAAATTTCAAAGCAGAATAAGCTATACATGTCCAGTATTAACACAGACAATGGTGTGTGTGTGTGTGTGTGTGTGAGAGAGAGAGAGAGGCTGTCCTGCTGTCGCCAAGGCTGGAGTGGCATGATTACAGCTCACTGCACCCTCAACCCTCAACCTCCTGGGCTCGGGTGATCCTCCCACCTTAGCCTCCCAAGTAGCTGGGACTTAGAGGCTTGCACCACCACACCTGGCTAATTTTTGTATTTTTTTGTAGAAACAGCATTTCACCATGTTGTCCAGGTTGGTCTCGAACTCCTGGGTTCAAGTGATCTGCCACCTCGGCCTCCCAAAGTGCTGGGATTACAGGTGTGAGCCACCAAACCCAGCCTAGAAAAATTATTATTTAATTATTTCATCTATTCAACATGAGAAGGAAAAACCACGTTTCCAGTGTTCACCTCAATTCCAAATTAGTTTCTATCAACTGTCTAGGTCTTTCAACCATTACCTTAGGCTTTTCTTTCTAAAGAATAGCAAAATAATATTGGAGCTTAATATTTCCCACTAAAGTGGAAGATGTTCCTATAAATATGTTTTGGAGTTACATGTTTGAAAATGTATCTCAACATATTGTATGTAAGAACAGAGAAACGTTTTTTCTCTCTCTTTATACTCTTCCATGGATGCTGCCCAACTTATGCACAGACCACGAACTGACAAAAGTTGTATGTCCCATAACTGTTAAAGAATGCAATTATGTAGTAGTCATAATTCCTTGCTTATTAGGGTCCCTGAAAATTACCTCACATTCAGAACAAGCATAGATGCCCCACCCAAACTCCAGAAACCAAACAAGCAAGGCAAGGCTGCCAGAACTGATAAGGGTTTCTTGAACGTGGACACTCAAAAGCCCAAAGTGGATGAGAGAGTATAAAAGTGCAGGCAGAAAGGCCCTTTTGGCCTCAGAAGTAAAAATTCGTAGCCAATGTGTCATCTTCCTTCTCCTGCAAGAGTATTGTAGTCTTGTTTTCCAAGTGTCTTTCCCATCTATGTACAGACACTGCTGTATGTGTGTATTGAAAGGTATAGCTGATTTGGAATTGAATAATCCTTTTCTTGGAAACTTCTAACTGTATGACATAACACCGTGAACAACTTCCTTATTATATGAAAGGGTAGCACAGTAACACACTAGTGGCCCCAAATAGAGAGTGACTACTATTGCAAATTCTTGAGAGAGCAGAAACAAAAGGCAAAAGATTTATATAGATTACAACATGTTCTTGACACAGCACAAAAGTTGAATGGAGGTGAGGACAGTTTCAGCAACAAATGAATTAAACATTGAATCTAAAAGGAAAACAAGACTATCAAACTTAAAGTAACAGAATGTCAACAATAAACCTTACAGATCAGCTGTCCCAATAAAAAACCAGAATGTTGACTTTTTAAACACATATGTATCCAGAAGAATTATTGGGAAATTATTGTATCCATTTCTAAGTATCTCTAAGTACCGGGAATATGTATTTTGATACAGATTCAAAAAATAATTAATGTGTAAGACAAACTATTTTAGAAGGTATTTAAAGGATTATATTTAGGTTGGTTAGGCAAAGGACTGAAAAAGAATACCCTGCCCTTATTTCAATTCTTCTTGCTCTGTGAAGGAGTGGAGCTGGCCAACTTAAATTATTTCTTTGTGCCCAGGATATAACTCATCCCAAGTAGCTTTTGAATTTCCTGGGAGCTCACAAAAGAAGGGGGGTCTCTGAAGGATTTCTAGGGCTATGAAATCGTTTGAGTACACCATGCTCTCTTTGTACACAGTATCCAGCTGAGTTCAAAGTACAATTAGGCACTTAGTAAACAATGTTGACTTGAATGAATTAACTAGATATTTTTCCTTGTAGCTTAAGGTTAATCTCTCCTGAGACAGTATCACATTGTTTTTCTTGAAATATTTCTAATATGATACAGTTTAAGCCACAATCTGTATCATAATACAGTGAATAATCATAATTTCTTATACATACACTATTTCAAAATTCTTTGCTCTCTGAAAAGTAAGTTCAGGGAGACCCTTAAACCTCCCCTTACCCTAGATACTAAATTTCACTGCTTCTGGCAAGAACAGATGGGTTAATGCATTCTATTTATAGTTGATTCATATCCTTCTCCATCATAGAATGGATTCCAAGAAAGAGGCAGGATATTGTAACTGTGTGCAGTAACATTTCATAGTTCTTTAATACATTGGAAGTGCTGATGGAAAATTTCTTCCCTTCCTCATATTTTTGTGAAAGCCTAAGTTGCAAGATTTTAAGCTGGATGGTAAGAGCACAGCTACATATTATCACACTTGACATTTGCAGACTGAAAAGAACTCTTTTTTCGACTTGGTTTCTGGCTTCACTCACTGACTCAATAAACAAGACTTATTTATTGTAGAAAGATTTAAAGACCAAACCCAGCATGGTAAAATGGCAAGAGGATGGGTTTCAGAGTAACACAACCCTAGTCACAAATCCTGACTCTTTCCCCTTAATAGCTGGATGACCGTAACCTTCTGACCATCCTCACCTGCAAAATGAAGTGAAAAAGACTCGCCCTGGGGATGCTGAGTTTTGAAGAAGAAAATGTATATGAAGCACTTAGCACAAAGCCTGAATGTTCATAACTTTCTCCTCCCTTTTCGTTATCTCCTTCCCCTTCTTTCATTTCTTTTGATGTTGTACAATATAATCGTGTTTCCGGAAGAAAAGATTAAGCCATGAATTTCTTTATCCTCTATTTATACAAATTACATGTTTCTTTCTAATATGAATCATTATGCAATTCTACCACATTAAAATAACAACTTATGATTAAAATATACTACTAATAATGATATTTTTAATGTATATCACCTCCCAAGTTTGAAGAACTTGCTGAATATTATAATAAACTCTAAAGGTCATGATTGCCTCCTGTAACTGAATCTATCAATAGGCAAGCCTTGATCTATGCTCAGAGGATCTCACCAAGAAACTGATTTTGTAGTTTTTGCTTAGTGCACAGGCTGCGTTGTCCCTTCATGGCCCTTATAATGCAGGAGAGAGAGGAAAATTCTTTGAGAGAGACACTGGAGAAAGCAAGAGAGGATGAGCAGATATTTGGGCAGATTATCTTGTGGGAAGAACATACCAGAAAGAAGGAAATCAAATGCAAAGGTAAAGGAACAAGGAGTATATTTGACATATTACACACTAATATAATATTTTTGCCATTAAAAGTGATGCCAAAAAGAGCAATTACTTTTGCACCAACCTAATATAACACACTACTGGCAAATACACTAGCAAGAAGGCTAGTATGGAAGGAGCAGAGTGATCACACAGAGTGGTAGGACATGAGATCAGAGAAAGATCAAAAGGCCAGTTAATAACATAGGGTCTTATAGGGCATTGCATGGATATTGGCTATGGCCCTGCGTAAGATTGAAGGATTTTGGAAAAGAAGTCACATGATTTCACATTTTATAAGAATTACTCTGGGTGCCACGTTAAACTGGACCACAGAGAAACAAGAGAAAGCAGGGAGACTTGTTAGTACATTTGCAATAAAACGGATGGAAAATAGTTATACCTTGGATAAGAATGTAGTAATAAAGTTATTGGAAAGCATTTGAATTCCGAGTATATTTTGAAAATAGAACCACTAGGATTTTCTCATAGACTAGATGCGGTATAAGATAGGAAGCAATAGTAAGGTATGTGAGAAAAGTCTCCGGCGGGGGGAGGGGGGAGTTTAAGGGAGAACAATTGGAAGCTTGGTTTTGTACTTGTGACATTTGTGGTGCCTATTAGACAGCTTACAAGTTTATAGCTGATTATATAAAGTACTTACTCTGTCCCAGACAGTTTTAAGTGCCTAATCAACATTAATTCATTTAATCTTCACTACAGCCAGTAAATGAGGTATTTTGAATTGATGTGTCCTCAGTTCTTAGTAGGATTTTAAAACCACGAGACTGAATGAGATCACCAAGAAAGTAAGTGTAGATGGAGAAAAGAAGACTGAGGACTGAGCTAGAAGCACTCTAATGCTTAGCATTTGGGGACATCAGGGGACACCAACAAAGGAAATCGAGAAAGAGTGTCCCATAATGGAGGAGGTGAATGAGTGTCCCAGGAATCAAGTGAAATAAGTTAATCAGGAAAGATGAAGCATCATGGTGTCAAAGCTACTGATATTTCAAGTAAGATGAGGACTTACTTGAGTATTGCCCACATTTCAGTGGAATAGTGAGGGCAAAAGCCTGGTGGGAACAGACTCGAGGGAATGGGAAGAGAGGAAAAAAAGACAACTAGTGAGCATAGGCAACTCGTGAATTTTTCTGTAAGATGAGGCAGAAAAATGAGATGGTGACTGGAAGTGATATGAGGTCCAGGAAGGCTCTTTGTTTTGTTTTGTTTGTTTCTGGTTTTGTTTTATTTTTAATGACTTTGTTTTTCAGATCTGTTCTAGATTCACAGCAAAATTAAGTGGAAGGTACAGAGATTTCTCATATACCTCCCTGCTAAGCCCACATGTGTGCAGCCTTCTCCACTATCAAAACCCTGCACCAGAGTGGCACATACGTTACAATCCATGAACCTACATCGATACATTATCACCCCAAAGTCCATAGATTACATTAGGGTCCATACTTTGTGTGTATTCTATGGGTTTGAACAAATGTATAATTACAGGGGGTTTTGAAGGGGTTGTCTGTTTTTGAAACAGGATACTTTTCTTTTACCCACCCTGCAGTGCAGTGGCACAATCGTGGCTCACTGCTGCTTTGTCAAGAGATCCTCCCACCTCAGCCTCCCGAGTAACTGGGACTACAGGCACATGCCACCATGCCCAGATAACTTTTCTTTTTTCCATTTTTTGTAAAGATGGGGTCGTCTCACGGTGTTGCTGAAGGTGGTCTTAAACTCCTGGCCTCAAGGGATCCTTCCACCTTGACCTCTCAAAGTACAAGCATGAGCCACCACGCCCGGCCAAGTGTATAATGACATGTATCCACCATTATAGTATCACACAGAGTAGTTTTACTTCCCTAAAAATTCTCTGTGCTCCTCCTATTTATCCGTCTCTCCCACCTAACTCCTGGCAACCCCTGATCCTTTTGTTGTTTTCATAGTTTTGCCTTTCCCAGAATGTCATATACTTGGAATCATAAAGTATGTAACCTTTTTAGATTGGCTTCTTTCACTTAGTAATACGCATATAAGTTTCTTTCATGTCATTTTATAAACTGATAACTAATTTCTTTTTGGCATTGAATAATACTCCATTGTCTGGATGCACCACAGGTTATTCATCTATTCATCTACTGAGGGACATTGTGGTTCTAATGTCAAAATTCAAAGTTTTGGAAATTATGAATGAAGCTACTATAAACATCCATGTGCAAGTTTCTGTGTGTAAGTAAGTTTTTTTGTTTTTTTGTTTTGTTATGTTTTGTTTGGTTTTTTGAGATGGAGTCTCACTCTGTCGCCCAGGCTGGAGTGCAGTGGCACGATCTTGGCTGACTGCAAGCTCCACCTCCCGGGTTCACGCCATTCTCCTGCCTGAGCCTCCAGCATAAGTTTTTAACTCATTTGGGTAAATAAAAAGGAACACAATTGCTGGATCTTACGATATGTTTAATTTTGTAAGAAATTGCCAAGCTGGCAATTTGTCTTCAAAGTGGATGTACCATTTTGCATTCTCACTAGCAGTGAATGAGAGTTCCTGTTGCTCCACATTCTTGCCAGTATGAGGTGATGTTAGTGTTTTGAATTTTGGCCACTCTAATAGGTGTATAGTGATAGCTCATTATAATTTGCGGTTTTCTAATAACATATGATGTGGAGCATCTTTTCGTATGCTTATATGCCATTTATGTATCTTCTTCAGTGAGTTGTCTGCTCAAGTCTTTGGCCCATATTAAAATTGTGTTGTTTCTGTTGAGTTTTCAGGATTGTTTGTATATTTTGGGTTAGGTGTATGACTCTTGAGTTTAATCCCAGCACTTTGGGAGGCTGAGGTGGGTGGATCACCTGAGATCAGGAGTTCGAGACCAGTCTGGCCAACATGGTGAAACCCATCTCTACTAAAAATAAAAAAAGTAGCCAGGCATGGTGATGGAGGCCTGTAATCCCAGCTACTCAGGAGGCTGAGGGAGCAGAATCACTTGAACCTGGAAGACAGAGGCTACAGTGAGCCCAGATCACACCACTGCACTCCAGGAGCCTGGGCGACAGAGTGACAGTTTTTTTGTTTGTTTGTTTGTTATTTTTTTTCAAAAAAAAATTGTTTATATATTTTGCTTAATAATCCTTTATCAAATATATCTGCAAACATTTTATCCCAGTCTATGGTTTGTCTTTTCATTCTCTTGACAGTGTATTTCATAAAGCAGAAGATTTTAGTGCAGTCCAGCTTACTATTCTTTTTTCATGGATTGTACCTTTAGTGTTGCATCTAAAAAGTTATTACCATACCCAAGGTAATCTAGGTTTTCTCTTACGTTATCGTCTAAGACTTTTATAGTTTCACATTTTACGTTTGGTGTATGATCTACTTTGATGTAACTTTTGTGAAGGGTATAAGGTCAGCGTGTATATATATATACACACACACACACACATATGTATATATATTTGCATATGGCTCTCCAGATATTTATTTATTAAATACATTTATTGAACCATTCATTCCACCATTTATTGAAAAGACTATCTTTGCACTATTGTACTGCCTTTGCTCCTTTGTCAAAAACTAGTTGGCAATGTAAAAGTATGTATGTGGGTCTATTTCTGGACTTTCTCTTCTGTCTCAATGATCTATTTGTCTATTCTTTCACCAGTACCACACTGCCTAGATTACTCTAGGTTTGTAGTAAATCTTGAAGTCATTTATAATCAGTGCTCTTTGTTCTTCTTCAATATTGTGTTGGCCATTCTGGTTCTTTTGCCTCTTCATGTAACTCTATGGTCAGTTTATCAATATGCAGAAAATCTGCTGGGATTTTGATTGGCATTGCATTTAACTTATAGATTAAGTTGAGAAGAATTGACATCTTGACATATTGGATCTCCTGTCTGTGAACATGGAATGTCTATTTATTTAGTTCTTTGATTTCATCAAAGTTTTATAGTTTTCCTCGTACAGATCTTGTGCATATTTTGTTAGATGTACTCCTATGTGTTTCATGTTTGGGGTGCCAATATAAATGGTATTGTGTTTTTATTTTATCTATTTTATTTTTATTTTTATTTTTATTTTTTTGTTGTTATTGTTGTTGCCCATGCTGGAGTGCAGTGGTGCGATCTCAGCTTACTGCCACCTCTGCCTCCTGGGTTCAAGCAATTCTCCTGTCCTCAGCCTCCCTAGTAGCTGGGTTTACAGGTGCCTGCCACCTCACCTGGCTAATTTTTTTATTTTAGTAGAGACAGTCTTTCATCATGTTGGCCAGAGTGGTCTTGAACTCCTGACCTCTGGCAATCCACCCACCTTGGCCTCCCAAAGTGCTGGGATTACAGGCATGAGCCACTGTGCCCGGCTGGTATTGTGTTTTTCATTTCAAATTCCACGTAATAATTACTGTTATGTAGGAAAGTAATTGACTTTTACATAATAACCTCGTATCCTGCAACATTGCTATAATTACCTGTTAGTTCCAGGAGTAGGGAGGAGGTTTGTTGATTCTTTTGGATTTTCTCCCTAGACATTCATGTCATCTGCAAACAAAGACAGTTTTATTTCTTCGTTTTAATCATAATACTTTTGTTTCCTCTTCCTGTCTTATTGTTTTGGTAGAACCTTCCAGTATGGTACTGAAAAGGAATGGTGAGAGGGGACATCTTTACGTTGTTTCTGATCTTAGTGGGAAAGCTTCAAGTTTCTCACTATTAAGTATGATGTTAACTGTAAGTGTTTTGTAGATACTCTTATCAATTTGAGGAAGCTCCTCTCTATTGCTTTTTTGCTAAAAGTTTTTTATTTGTTCGTTTGTTTGTTTTGTTTTGTTTCGAGATGGAGTCTCGCTCTGTCGCCCAGGCTGGAGTGCAGTGGCCTGATCTCGGCTCACTGCAACCTCTGCCTCCCGGGTTCAAGCAATTCTCCTGCCTCAGCTTCCTGAGTAGCTGGGATTACAGGCATGTGCCACCACGCCTGGCTAATTTTTGTATGTTTAGTACAGATGGAGTTTCACCATGTTGGTCAGGTTGGTCTCAAACTCCTGACCTCGTGATCCACCCACCTCGGCCTCCCAAAGTGCTGGGATTACAGGCGTGAGCCACCGTGCCCAGCCTTAAAAGTTTTTATTATCAGTGAGTGTTGAATTTTGTCTAATGCTTTTTCAGCATCTACTGATATAATCACGTGACTTTTCTTCCTTAGTATGTTGATGTAATGGATTATATTAATTGATTTTCAAATGTTGAACCAGCCTTGTATTTCTAGGATAAATTCTTTTTGGTTATGGTCTATAATTTCCTTTAATACATTGTTGAATTTGATTTGCTACATAATTGAGCACATTATTACTATTACTATTTTAAACAAACTGTATTTTTTAGATCAATTAAGAATGAGAAAAATAAAAGTTTTAATTTTAACTATACTTATTCTTTCTTGATGTTCATTTTTTTTTTTTTTTTTTTTTTGACATGGGAGTCTCACTGTCACCCAGGCTGGAGTGTAATGGTTTCAACTCAGCTCACTCCAACCTCTGCCTCCCGGGTTCAAACGATTTTCCCGCCTCAGCCTCCTAAGTAGCTAGGGTTACAGGCATCTGCCATCATGCCGGGCTAAATTTTATATTTTTGTAGAGACAGTGTTTCTCCATGTTGGCCAGGCTGGTCTTGAACTCCTGACCTCAGGTGATCCACCTGCCTTGACCTCCCAAAGTGCTGGAATTACAGGCGTGAGCCACCACACCCAGCTTTCTTGATGTTCTTTTCTTTATTTACATCTCAGCTTCTGACTTATATCATTTTCCTTTTTTTCTAAATAACTTCTTTTAACATTTCTTGCATGGCGGAGCTTCTAGCGACAAATTCCCTCAACTCTGTCTGAGACAGTATTTCTCCTTCACTTTTGAAGAATAATTTTGCAGAGTATTCAGTTCTAGGTCAGTGGGGCTTTTTTTCTCTCAACACTTTAAATATTTACTCCACTCTGCTTGCATGGTTTTTGGGCAGTCAGATGTAGCTCTTATCTTTGCTCCTCTATAAGTAAGATATTTTTTCCTCTGGCTTCTTTCAAGACTTCTTTTTAAACTTTTGATTTTCTGCAGTTTGAATATGATGTGTCTAGTTGTAGTTTTTTGGTTTTTGCTTCTTTGGTGAATGATGAACTGTAATTCTGCTTCTTTAGCTCTCAATAAAAGTGGAGGAAACTCCTTTTAACTTTAGGGAACCCCCTTCATCCAGAAGAACACTGTGGAATTTGTTTCAAACCCAAATGAGAAAGAGGCAGACTTTAAACACATAATCTCTCACACTTCAATGATGAAAAGAGAAACATGCCAAGAAAATGACAAACACTTAATGCAAATCAGAAAATTCTGCAACTATGTTGGAAGTAGTCTCAATTTTTTCTGCTGTAATTGGTTTAGTGTTGCAGGATTGGCTATAATCTCTGCTCAAAATCAGCCTTAGAGCTGTTTTCGTACTACCAGTTTCAGAAGTCTAGAGTTACATGGTGGCTTGCCGCATATCTTAAGTGTTCCGTGTTCACTGGCCACAAAATTACTTCCATATTCTTATTTGCAATCTTTTGTCAGAGAAAGTGCAGTTTCAGTGTGTGCTGCTTTTACAGAGTTCCATAAGAGTTTCTCTATTTTCTTATTAATTCATTGACTCTCATATTTGTCAAGAAGATCTTTATTTCCTAAAGTATCATAAGGCTCTCTTTTAGAGAAGGGAGAAAATAATCTTTTTATGAGGCAACAAGGTATTTTTTGGTCATACAAATGAGCAAGTGAAGTCTAGTGCTTAAAAGCATGGCTCTGCAGCCAGACTGTTCAGAATCAGCTCCCACCTTTCTTCATTACCACTAGCTGTGCATCCTTGGAATTTTCTCTTGGTTTCTCCTCTGTAAAATTGGCATAACAGGTCTGGGTGTCAGGATTAAATAAACATACACATTATAAAATTTGTAGGACCATACTTGACAGAATATACACTCAATAAATATTATACATCACAACTAAGTAAATAACACATGAATGGATTGTAGTATTTTGTAGTTTTCTTCCTAAGTGTACCTTGCCTTGGGATTCAGCATGACTAAAACACATTTGCATACCTATATCCTTTTTTACCTTTTTTTTCCTTTATTTCTTGTGTGAGTTTTTTTTTTTTAATTTTTATTTTATTTATTTATTTATTTATTTATTTATTTATTTATTTTTTATTTATTTATTTATTTATTTTTACCTTTTCGCAAATAATCCTGGGCTTGTCCCTACAAAAACTAAACGCCCTGGGTTTGTCCCTATAGAAACTCTCTGTTATCTTAAGGATAGCTCAGTGTTTGAGGGGTGAAAAAGACAAAGCAGAGATGTCTCGGGTAAGATCATGAGGTCATATTCTCTGCCATATGCTGGTTGGTTTGTGTTGAGTTAGGGTTGAGTTAGTATGTATAAAGTGCTTAAAACAATGCCTGACTGAAGTGTTTGTTTTCCATTAGGAGAGAGGGAGAGAGAGGAAGAAAGTAGCACAGAATATGAGAGAGAACTCTCTCCAGTTATCCGAGTCATTACCAAATCCTCCTAACTAGCTTGGGGATGCATCTCCAAGTTTCCTGAACACACAATGCTGTCTCCTGATATAGAGTTTTGCTCTGTCGCCCAGACTGGAGTTCAGTGGTGTGATCTCAACTCACTGTAACCTCTGCCTCCCGGGCTCAAGCAATTCTCCTACCTAAGCCTCCCAAGTAGCTGGGATCACAGGCATGCACCACCACACCCGTCTAATTTTTGTAGTTTTAGTAGAGACCCAGTTTCACCTCGTTGGGCGGGCTGGTCTTGAACTCCTAACCTCAAGTGTTCCACCTGCCTTGGCCTCCCAAAGAGCTGGGATTACAGGTGTGAGCCACCGCGCCTGGCCTACTCTCTTTTTTTTTTTTTTTTTTTTTTTTATTGAGATGGAATCTCTCTCTGTCGCAGGCTGGCGTGCAGTGGCGCGATCTCGGCTCACTGCAAGCTCCGCCTCCCGGGTTCACGCCATTGTCCTGCCTCAGCCTCCTGAGTAGCTGGGACTACAGGCGCCCGCCACCACGCCCGGCTAGTTTTTTGTATTTTTTAGGAGAGACGGGGTTTCACCATGTTAGCCAGGATGGTCTCGATCTCCTGACCTCGTGATCCGCCCACCTCAGCCTCCCAAAGTGCTGGGATTACAGGCGTGAGCCACAGTGACCGGTCTACTCTTTCACTGTTTAACCCCTGCTCCTCCTTCAAATCTTAGCACAGACGTTGGTCCTTCCTGAGAGAAGGTTTTCTTTGACTCCTAAGTCCTTTGTTATAAGGACACTTCATAGTACTTAACTTTGTCTGAGATTGTGTTTATGGTTATTTGGTTAGTCTGTCTACTTGTGGTTAGTCTCACACATGCTAACCAATCTGTAAATATTTATTAAATAATAACTCAATATTTCTCTCATACTCACAATTTGAACATTTTCTTCTTCTCCCTAACTTCTTCACGGTGAATGTCTGAACAGTGACTTAAAGAAGTAGCCACAGGAGAAAAGAGTTGGGGGCTATTTCATCATGTGGCTACATCATCTCATGGTTTCATCATTTCATGGCTATTTAACTAGGGCAAAAGCGAAAAAGACATATATCTTTTTTTTTTTTTTTTTTTTTGAGACAGAATCTCGCTTTGTCACCCAGACTGGAGTGCAGTGGCGCCATCTCGGCTCACTGCAAGCTCCGCCTCCCAGGTTCACGCCATTCTCCTGCCTCAGCCTCCCAAGTTGCTGGAGCTACAGGCGCCCGTCACCATGCCTGGCTAATTTTTTGTATTTTTAGTAGAGACAGGGTTTCACCGTGTTAACCAGGATGGTCTTGATCTTCTGACCTCGTGATCCGCCCGCCTCGGCCTCCCAAAGTGCTGGGATTACAGGCATAAGCCACCGCACCCGGCCTTTTTTTTTTTTTTTTTTTTTTTTTTTGAGACAGAATTTTGCTCTTGTTGCCCAGGCTGGAGTTCAGTGGCGCAATCTCGGCTCACTACAACCTCTGCCTCTCCGGTTCAAGCGATTCTCCTGCCTCAGCCTCCCAAGTAGCTGGGATTACAGGCATGCACCACCACCCCTGGCTAATTTTGTATTTTTAGTAAAAACAGGGTTTCACTATGTTGGACAGGCTAGTCTTGAACTCCTGACCTCAGGTAATCCATCTGCCTTGGCCTCCTACAGTGCTGGGATTACAGGCGTGAGTTATCACGCCTGGCCATAAATCTCCTTTTAAAAAGTGTAGGATACAAGAGTTGGAAGTGTTCTTACAGACTCTCTAGTCCAAATTCTTTGGTATTGACAACATAAGAAAATTCATCATTTAGTGTTTGGCTTTGAGGACTTTATCCAGACACCTTCTAAGCAACAACTCCATATACAAATAAAAAATGTGTTTTAAACTATAAGAGCTTAAATGTGACTCATCAACATCTGCTTTCATTAAATATTTTTCCCTCAGAGACTAAAACCACTTACAAAGTTAGAATAATACTTGTAACTTAACACATGGCAAAGGACAAGGCTTTTATGCCACTTTCTTTGTAATTCTCTCATTTTAAATCTTAAATGACTTTCCTCTATCACAGGACTTTTGTGAAGAATGTTTGAAAGGATCTGTTGACTCATAGCTGCAGAACTGCTTAAGTTTGCTTTGATAAGGGAATAATCAAATGCACATCTAATTTAAGTGGAAAACTACTATATTTTGATAATGTAACCTCAATATTAGAGGATTAAAAGAATTCCAGGCTGAGGGGAGAAAACTCAAAGTATATTTTGGTCATCTTTCTTTTTAGTCTCCCTTCTTTCTTCCTAAAACAGAGAAATTTTGCCTCCTCACTGCCCAGAGCCTTCCATAATAGTTCTTCAAATAGCAGGGCCCTATACTGTTTTTCATACTTTGCTTACTTCATCTGTACATCTCATTCCTACTCTGCTCTTTCTCTACTCAGTTAAAAAAAAAAAAAAAGGAAAAACATTTCATTAAAGAACATAATCATTGTTAATGTGTTAATAGGCTTCAACAACATAATAATACCCTTCACCAAGTTAAAATCTCACATTCCAGAAAGTCCCTCAGGAATGACTAATCTGGGGGATTCCAGTCATGGCATCAGACTCATGGGTTGAAGTATGTTTTAGCAGTTCAAGCTTTCTCTCTTTATTCTTTAAGTGACACTGTATAAAGAGCTTCCTGTAATTGACTTTGGGCAAAGTAGACTCTGGAAATCAAACGACCAGTTACTGCCAGTTAAACAGCCTAAGAATCCAAGAGGACAAAAAGTTTTGTGCAAATTAAAAGTTGTTTCCTACTTGCAAATTAAAAAATGTTTCCCTTGTTGGAGATATCTTCAACAAAGCTAAAGCAAAGGATAGATGAAAATAGCAATCAAAGGATTAGTATTCAGACTATATGAAGAATTTCTACAAATTAAGAAAACATAAGCAATCCAATAGAAAAACAAGCAAAAGTGATGAAGAGGAAATTCATTAAAAATTAAATGCAACTGATCCACAAACATTTGAAAAGATACTCAGCCCCATTTGTAACCAGAAAAATGCACATTGAAAAAACAATGAGACATGGATTTTTGGGTACCAGATTAGCAAATATTTAAAAGTTTCATATTATCAAAATATGGGTAAGAAGTAAGGGAATCTTTAGATTTTTTTAATATACTGCTAGTGAGACTGTAAAGTGATAATGCCATTTGTAAGTATCTACAATGTTTAAAATGTGTGCTCTTTGAAAGCAATTCTGTCTTCCTATTCATCCTAGAAAAATACTTCACATATGTATAATGAAACATTTATAAGGGTGCTAACTGCAGCATCATTTGTATAACAAAATATGGAATAATACTTCTCTGCTGCCTTATTCTCCATACTGAAATCAATAGGTGCTAGCACCCTCACATTCTAGAGGGATCTACTAATGATCCCCAAAACTTGTTCCCCAAGGGTATCTAAAACTGCAGGCATAATATGAAGAGCATGACAGAACATAGCCCAAGAGGACCAGCAAACAAGCAGAGAAATAATCTGAGTCTTTCCGGATAGCATTAAGTCAATGGCACTAAACTTTGGAGCCATTCTACTCCGTTCTACCTAAAACGGATTTCCTTTTTTAAGGTTGTCAATGTCTGTTGCAGGCATTTTTATTAGGTTTCTAGCCTTCTTTACCCAGTCATCCACTAACCTCTAAACCTGATACCTTCTTCATAGACTTTTATGCCCCACTCACAGTCTTTCTCTGCACCTTAACCCATGTCACTCTCCCATGGATAAACACTGACATATGAATCATGAAGATACTGAAAGTAACACTAAATAATAAAAACTATACTTCGAGCCCTTATTAGGTGTCACATGTGCGACACTTTACATATATTATCCCATTTAATCCTCACATCAGTTCTAAAAGCCGGGAAATAATATGACTTTCATTGTATGGATGAGAATCAGACATGGAAAAGTTTAGGAACTTGCACAGAGTCACCCAACTAGAAAGTAGTAGAGCTGGGATTCTGACTGCAAAGCTGGTGTCTGTAAACACTGGGTCATATTCCTACACAGTCTTCCCTCACTGCTTTCTGGACTTCCTGAAGCAGACCTACACCTGTAGGCAAGACCTACCCAGATTTACTTGATGTGGTTTCACTTCCAAGATTTTGATCTTTGGAAATCCACAGTCTGACTTCAACCTCAAATCCTACATTTCTTCATCATCACTGAGCTTGTTTTTAATCCTACTGGTGTTTGCTTGTGTCTTGAACTCTCTCTTTTCTTCAGTTTATCCTCCCTTCTCTGAGTTTATTTTTAATGTAAATAATATGCTAATTCCTGACAGTAATACACTCTTCAGCACCTCACAGCATCCCTTGCCATTTTTCTTTTCTCTCATTCCTGTCTTAGCATTTTCAAGTTCAATATAAAGAAAATATGCTTTCGGCCGGGCACGGTGGCTCAAGCCTGTAATCCCAGCACTTTGGGAGGCCGAGACGGGCGGATCACGAGGTCAGGAGATCGAGACCATCCTGGCTAACACTGTGAAACCCCGTCTCTACTAAAAAATACAAAAAAACTAGCCGGGCGAGGTGGTGGGCGCCTGTAGTCCCAGCTACTCGGGAGGCTGAGGCAGGAGAATGGCGTAAACCTGGGAGGCGGAGCTTGCAGTGAGCTGAGATCCGGCCACTGCACTCCAGCCTGGGGAACAGAGCGAGACTCCGTCTCAAAAAAAAAAAAAAAAAAAAAAAAAAAAAAAAAAAAAAAAAAAAAAAGAAAATATGCTTTCTCTACTGTCACTTTCTGGACATTTAACACTCTTAGGGAAAATGAATATGCTGGGTCTACAGCAATTTAATATGTCTAATTTTAGCTAAGCTCTCATTACTGCCCAGAAATTATTATATTCAGGTACAGTCAACTCTCAACCTTCCATGTGACCCTCTTGTCGTTCAGCTCCCACCCAATTTCTGGTTATTTCTCAAAATATATCAATCACTTTCTCATTTCCCAGTAAGATTCAAGATATCAGATGTAGACTTTGTGCAGCTTCATTCTATCCATGTCAGTACCTCTTGGTAATTTTAGTCTGTTCACCCCTTTCCTTTGTTCATGCCTCTAATGATGATGGAAGTCCTCCCTATATGAGGTTCAACCTGGGCTCTATTCACATTCTTCTTCACTTCCTTTAAGATCTTATGCACCAAGGGCCTCTCTTGATGGTGTTTTAATTTGCTCTCTGTTTGAGTTTCTAAAAATATTCTCTCTCCTTATAAAGATCCTTCCTTTGACTTGCTGCCCTCTCAAGTTACTGCCCTGCGTTGTTTCTTCTCTTCTTTGGAAAACATCTTTAAAAAGTAGGCTACCATCATAGCTTCCATTTTTTCCCACCACCCACTCATTCCTCAGATCCTTGGAATTTTAACTCCACCCTTGGTTCTCTTTCTAAAACTATTCTCTCAAAGGTCACCAATTACCCCATAATTGGCAAAGCCTACATTTTTTCTTAGGCCTTTGTGTGCCGCTCAGCATTGTTGAACATTCCCCTGTTTCTTGTGATTTCTTCCTTCCTTGGTACTGTGACTGGTATCATTCTGGATCTACTTCTGGATCACCAGTCTTTCTTACGTGTCCTTTCCTGTCTTCTCTTCCTTCTTCCATCTGCAAAGCACAGACACCTAGTAAGGCTCATCAGTGCACCTTTCTTCCTATACTCACTCAGGATTCTTAAGTATCTATATGCATACCGTTCTAAATATACCTAAGGTTGTGTGCAGGGGCTCATGTCTGTAATCCCAGCACTTTGGAAGGCCCAGGTGTGTGATTCACTTAAGCCCAGCAGTTTAAGACCAGCCTAGGAATACACAGTGAGACCTTGCAACTACAAAAAATAAATTAAATTCATTTAAACTAAATTTGAAATATATATATAATTAAATATATGTGTATATATAATTAAATATATATAAGTATATATGTATATACTTAAAACCCAGATACCCCTAAGTTCCTGAAATGCATAGAAAACTACCCTCTATATATCTTCAGTTTATATTTTAAAATAGCTATATCTAGCTATCTAATATCTAGTTTTCTAAGTGAGATAGGTACTGACAAGATTCTTTAAAGAACCCATAGTGAATAGAGGTGACAGTGAATTATCTATCAAATATAATTGTAGCGGTAGTAGTAGTAGTAGTAGTAGTAGTGGTGGTGGTGGTAGTACTAGTAGTAATTATAGCAATGATAGCTAACATGTATTGAATCTTGAAATATATGCC
>NC_045444.1:72597038-72748528 GCF_002776525.5 Piliocolobus tephrosceles
GAAACACACACAGACATTTTTATAGTGCCACAGTCATTCAGTTGCATTTTGATAGCTACTTTAATGAAAAGTTTAAATTATCTTTGGAATTTGGATAAAATCTGGGTAGAATCCAGTATGCCTTGCTACACTTTAAGAACCTCTCCTCAGCCACAGCCAGGGCCTTGGACACCCCATAAGAAGTCAGGAATTTCACTTAGATGCTCAGGGAATGTCTCTTTGTCTGTCCCCAACCCTTCATCCCAGGTTCCATTCACTTTATTTTGGTAAATGCAGTGTCATTATTATTCACGAGTATTTACTAAACAAGGGACCTACATAAAATAATTATAGTTTCTACCTTCATTAAAGCTGCAGTATTAAAAAAAAGGATAATACATTTTTCTTTATAGCACTTATATAGTACTTAGTGCACAGTAATTGTTATATAGATATTAGTAACAATAATAATAATAATGTTTCCTATTTTACTTGCCCAGAATTAGCCTCTTTGCTTATTTCTCTTAAACTCATGCCTTGGCTGAACTCTGGTTCTTGCCCCTTGGCACTTTCTTGTATCCCCCATGTTTTTCAGATAGCTGGCCAATTTTTGTCATTCTGTCTTTCTGTGTTCTCTCTCCCTCTCACTCACAAACACACACACACACACACACACACACACACACACACCTGCCTTTAGGATCAGAGGTCAGGTTCAGTGCCTCAGATTTAAATAGATACTTCTCAACATTTAAATTGGTGAGTTCACAAGATGAATAAAAGACTTAAATGTAACCCCTAACACTGTAGAAACCCTAGAAGACAACCTAGGCAATACCATTTTGGACGTAGGTCCTGGCACAGATTTCATGACAAAGACACCAAAATCAATTAAAACAAGAGTAAAACTTGACAAATGGAATCTAATTAAACTTAAAAGCTTCTGCACAGCAAAAGAAACTACCAATAGAGTTAGCAGACAATCTACAGAATGGGAGAAAATGTGTGCAAACTATGCATCTGACAGTCTAATATCAAGCCACTATAAGAAACTTAAAATGTACAAGCAAAAAATAAACAACCCCATTAAAAAGTGGGCAAAGGCCATAAACAGACATTTCTCAAAAGAAGACATACATGCAACCAACAAGCATATGAAAAAAAAAAGCTCAACCTCACTGATCACTAGAGAAATGCAAATCAAAACCATAATGAGGTACCATCTCACAACAGTGGAAAGGCTTTTATTTAAAAGTTAAAAAAATAACAGATGCTGGCAAGGTTTTGGAGAAAAGGGAACACTTATACACTGCCAGTGGGAGTATAAATTAGTTCAATCATTGTGGAAGACTGTGGCGATTCCTTAAATACCTAAAGACAGAAATGCCCTTTGACCCAGCAATCCCATTACTAGGTATACATGCAAAGGTACACAAAGATACATGCATGTGAATGTTCATTGCAACACTATGCACAATAGCCAAGACATAGAACCAACCTAAATGCCCACCAATGAGAGACTGGATAAGGAAAATGTGGTACATATACACCATGGAATCCTATGCAGCCACAAAAAAGAATGAGATCATGTCTTTTGCAGGAACATAGATGGAACTGGAGGCTATTATCCTCAGCAAAATAATGGAGGAACAGAAACCTAAATACCGCATGTTGTCACTTACAAGTGGGAACTAAATGATTAGAACACATGGACACAAGGAGGGAAACAGCAGACACTGTTGGAGGTTGTTCCTTGAAAGAAGGAGAGTATCAAAAAAAATAAATAAATAACTATCAGGTACTGGGCTTAGTACCTGGGTGACAAAATAATCTGTACAGCAAACCCCATGACACAAGTTTACCTATATAACAAACCTACATGTACACCCCTGAACTTAAAATAAAAGTTTAAAAAATACATTTAGTGGAATTTTGTTTTTGTAACACAGATTAATTTCAAAAAGATTAGGTAATGTTCTATCACCACAGAATGTTTTAGGTTTGCAAAATTATGCTATTGATTAGAACTATTCATTTTTGCATAATTTTTAAAGGTAGATAAATCATCACTAGCATAATTGATAGAATTTTTTCCCTTACATATGATTTTATTCCTATGTTCAAAGATTTTATTTACAAGCTAATATAAAACATTTAAACTTAAAAAATAAAAACTGGAAGTAAAAAAACATTTTCCTGTTCTGGAAACATTGTCTGTGTTCAGAAGTGTAATACCATAGGCCTATCTGTTAAAAACACACTGGTAAACAGTCAAAATTACTTGAAATTTTGTTTCCATGTAAAATGTAAGTGTTGAATGAGCAATTGCTCTGATGAAGGATTATATACATGTTTCCAGTCAGCAGGATGTTGTTCAAACTATATTTCTAAAGAACATGAGTTATGATGATTTCACACTTGCCAAAAAGAATTATAATTCCTGTTTGAAAGCTACTGGAAGCTCAAATGTTTCTGACTGTGTCAGATCTGACTGGAAACAGAGCCCCTAAGTGAATGAATCATTGAACAAAATCACTTATTCATACTGACATTTCATGAGGAACCCAGCTAGACCCTTGCCTTACAGCAGCTTGCAGTATAATGAGCAGCTAGGACAAATGCATATGTAAAGATGAACGCTAAAAATCAGCCTGGGTTATTTACCAAATAAATAGCACAGCCCAGTACTGCTGAGATATCTAAACTGGAATGTGGAACAATTACTAGCACCCTTTTACCCATAAGGTAATTTCACACCTAATGGCAAAGCAAGGATATGTTTTCTCAAGATTCCCACTATGTAATGCAGCAGCATTTCAGTGATGCCTGCAACACATGGCAAGATAAAATAATGAGAAGTGCAGTAAACTTATCCAATATCTGTACAACTTATGCTTGGGAATTAACTCCCTATACACTCTCAGTCTATGCAGACAATTTCCTAAGCAGCTAATTCCACTTCTAGCTCTGAAGCATGTTATGTGATACAGATGTGGCCAGAGTATCATTTTATATGGTGCTCATTACTAACTCACAAGCAGGTCAATCATAGTAATGAGACTGTCACACTGTGTTAGAGGCATCAAGGTAGCAGATTCCTTTCCTGCTGGACTCGAACCAGAAAGATTATGAAGATGAGGCTTTTGAAGCTCTCTCATCACCACAAGGAGTCTTAGAATGAAGCCTTAGCATATCTCACACAGATCGTAATATGGAGATTAAACTTGAGTCAAGACATAGAAGCCAAGCCCTTCCTGCTTCTGCATTTTTCAGTTGTGTAAGCCAAGAAATTTCTTTCTTAAGGTTGTTTGTATTTGAGGGGTTTTTGTTTTTGTGATTTGTTTTTGTCTCACATAACTTGTAAGTGTGGTAAATTTTATCTTAGGCAAACAGAGGCCAACTCAGGAGCTCAGCATTAAGGAATTTCCCTTTCTCTCCAATCATTGAGTCAATGCTCTCTCTTCTCAAGAACCCATGAGTCAGGTGCCTGCAGCCTCACTGGCAAAAAAGATCAGTGTGCCTGCCTTAATGGAACTTACACTGTTAAAGTATATATTATACAAAGAAGTGTTAACTTACAATTGAGATAAGTGTTTCAAAAGAGAGACAGATGGTCCTCTCCACAAGGACCTGAGACAGGAGAAATAGCCCAGTGAGGGAGGCCAGGCAGCTTTCCTTTAAGGGTAGACCTGAAGGAGTGTAGACATTTCCTAGATGAGGAGGGGCCCTGTGAGAGAAGAGGATACAGCAAAGTTGAGATTCTAGAGAAGGACAGTGTGGCTGTGACACAGGCATCGAGGTTTGTAGGATCGTGTAGGACCTCAAAAACTATGTTTAGGATTTCAACATTTTAAGAATGAAATGGGATTAATTTGATTTCTGTTTTAAAGAAATAGGTCTCATTTATGTCCCTGTTTCTGATCTTACTGTAACACCTCCGAAGCAAAGCATATGTTTCTTTCAACAAAGATTATCCAGTTCTTCATTCTATAATATATTGGATATAATATATATATCATATAATATTCTATAATATTATGATATATTCTATATCTGATAATATATTGATATAATATATATTATATTATATGTGTGTGTGTGTGTGTGTGTATCTCCTGCAAAATAATTTAACATAAAGAAAGAAAGAAAAGGGTGGGGGAGAGGGAGGGAGAGAGAAAGAGAGGAAGGAAGGAGGGAGGGAGGCAGTAGGAGAGAGGGAGGGAGGGAGAAAGGGAGGGAAGAAGGAATGGAGGGAGGGAGGGAGGAAGGAAGGAAGGAAGGAAGGAAGGAAGGAGAAAAGAAAGAAGGGAGGAAGGAGAAAAGATATATGTTTCGAGAAGAGTTGTTTACATCTTCAGTCCCCACATTTGTCTCCATCCAGACACTCCCCTACATTATTTCCTTTCTCATTCTCAACTTCTCAACTCCTTCAGGTCCTCTACCTTGAACACCCACACTCCCCCACAACCAACCACACATACTGCCTAAGTCTTCCCTTCCTTACCCTTTGTTGTGCTCTGAGTCATTCCTCAACTCTAGGTCCCAATGGAAACATATATATCTTTGTCTTACTCCTCAGGCCTTATTTGATTTTATAATCATTATAGTTATGATCACACTGTATAGATGTGACAAAAACTGCCAGCTGCCTAGCTAATGTCCACTGGTTCCTTCTTTCTAAGTATTCTAATCCTGATTTTATTTGATTTATTAAGGTGAATCCTCTCAAACCCTTCTGCCACCTTCTCAACTAAGATTGTGGAACATTCTATTTCTTTTTTATTATTTCTACAATGTTCACAGCATCTTCATCAGGAGTAGATTCCATCTCAAGAAACCGTTTTCTTTCCTCATTCATAAGAAGCAACTCCTCATCCATTCAAGTTTTATCATGAGATTGCAGTATTTCAGTCATATCTTTATGCCTTACTTCAAATTTCTTCTATTTTTACCACATCTGCAGTTACTTCCTCTACTGAAGTCTTGAACTCCTCAAAGTCATACATGAAGGCTGGAATCAACTTCTTCCAAAATGCTGTTAATGTTGATATCTTGCTCTCCTCCCATGAATCATGAAGGTTGTTAATGGCATCTAGAATGGTGACTCCTTTCCAGAAGGTTTTCAATTTACTTTACCCAGATCCATTAGAGGAATCACTACTTACGGCAGCTATAGCCTTACAAAATGTATTTCTTAAATAATAAGACTTGAAAGTAAAAATTACTCCTTGATCCATGGATTACAGAATGTATGTTGTATCAGCAGGCATAAAAATAACATTCATCTTCTTGTACATCTCCATCAGAGCCCTTGGGTGACTGCCTTGTCAATGAGCAGTAATCTTTTGTAAGATACCTTCCTTTCTGAGCAGTATGTGTTAACAGTAGGCTTTAAATATTCGGTAAACCATGCTGTAAACAGATGTGCTGTCATCCAGGCTTTGTCCCTCCATTTATAGAGCACAGGCAGAGTAGATTTAACATAATTTTTAAGGGCCCTGGGATTTTTGAAATGGTAAATGAGCATTAGCTTCAACTTGAAGTCACTACGCAATCACACCTACAAGACAGTCAGTCAGTTCTTTGAATTCAGTAATTAATTTCTTCTTTTTAGATAATAGCTATAATAATAATAAGTCCTAGATAGCATCTTCTTCCAATATAAGGCTGTTTCTTCTGCATGGAAAATCTGTTGTTTAGTGTGGCCACCTTCCTCAATGATCTTAGCCAGATCTTCTGGAGAACTTGCTGCAGCTTCTACATCAGCACTTGCTGTTTCACCTTGCACTTTATGTTATGGAGATGGCTTCTTTCCTTAAACCTCATGAACCAGCCTGTGCTAGCTTCAGATTTTCTTCTGCAGTTTCCTCACTTCTCTCAGCCTTCATATAATTGAAGAGAGTTAGTACCTTCTTCTGTATTAGACTTGGCTTAAGGAAATATTATGGCTGTTTGGTCTTCCATCCAGACGACAAAAACTTTCTCAATATCAGCAATAAGGCTGTTTCACTTTATCATTTATGTGTTCACTGGAGTGGCACTTCTTATTTTTTCCGATAACGTTTCCTTTGCATTTACAACTTGGCTGACTATTCAGCAAAAGTCCTAGTTTTTGATCTATCTCAACTTTTGATATGCCTCCCTCACTAAGCTTAATCATGTCTACCTTTTGATTTAAAGTGAAAGACATGGGAATCTACCTGTCACTTGAACACTTAAAGGCCACTGTAGGGTTATTAATTGGCCTGATTTCAATATTGTTGTGTCTCAGGAAATAGGGAGGCCCTAGCGGAGGGAGAGAGGTGGGGGAATGGCCAGTTGGTGGAGTAGTCAGAATACACACAGTGTTATATGGTCAGGGTTCTTAGTCCCTCTAAACATTCATGATAGTACCATCAAAGATCACTTATATGGGCAGGGTTCTTAGTGCCTCTAAACAATTATGATAGTAGCATCAAAGATCACTGATCACAGATCATCATAACTGATATAATAACTATAGAAATGTTTGAAATATTGCAAGAATATTGTGAAATGAACACATGCTGTTGGAAAAGTAGCACTGATAGACTTGCTTGATGCAGGGTTGCCACAAACCTTCAATTTGTAAAAAATGCAATATACGTGAAGTACAATAAATGAAGCCCAATAAGATGAGATATGCCTACACAGTATCAGATATTCTCCCTAAGAATTTGTGTGGTGTGTTTTATTTACTTGGATAAATTTTGCTTGGGTGTCTTAGGTACCTGAAGTTTCTAGACTTCCAGGTATCTAACTCTAGGCTTCATCCTTTGCAGGGAGCTTTCACTGTTGCCATATTTTGGAAGTCCACATCCCACTTTTCCTACTTGTTCAAAACTACGTCTCAGGGGCTATCCCCATTTCACACTCTACTTTGCCTTGTTTCCAGATGAAATTCCTGAAGTATTTGAGCAGCGTGTCCTATTAGGCCATCATTTATATTCCATACTTTGAAAGCTTCTTCCCCTACTCACTAAGTATGACTCAACTTTGATTCTGGGCTTTGGATAACTGGCCTTCAGTAGACTAAGTTTTAATATCCAAATTCAGCTTCTGATATCTGTTCCTTTATTCTGGAAACTAAAAACTGGCCCTAATTAACGATGAATCTTGCTAGCTTTTTACTAACTCTCCTCCATCTCTTAGTGATTAGTTTTGCTTATTCTCAATTTGTCACCTTTACAAGGTGAGGCATATGGGTAGATCCTAATCCTCCAGGTCTCTCCAGTTTGCTAAGAGCCAGCCATGACAGGCAGAATTGCTGTTACGTCTAGTAAAGAGATCATTGCCAAGTTAATTTGGTGAGTCGGAGCAGACTCAACAAATTGTTGATCTAATAAAATATTAACAGCTGTGTCAGAGATTAGTTCCAAGAGAACCCTAACAATACCAGTGATAGCATCCACACAATGAAGGCTGACATTTATTACGCAGTTAATTATGTACTTGACATGTCCCTAAGCATTTAAATCTGTATCTTATTTAACCTTACCACCAAAACTATGTGTGGTACATGCCATCATATTCTGTATTTCATATATGCAGAGATAAGAAAATGGTTCTGGGGGAGTGGTGGCCTAAACTAATAAAGAACCCTTCCTACCATTACTTAGAACTGTTAAACAAAATAAAATAAATTATACTGTAAATACCAAGGTGAGCTTGCAAAAAATAATGGGAAACTTCCAGGTATTAAGAAGAAATAGGCATTAACATTTAGGGATTTGGACTTTAAAACTCAAAAGAAACAAGAGACAAGTTAAAGATTTGAAAGTGAGACCTCTCTATAAACCAAGTCTCACAAAGGCCACCACTGTCAGTGAAAGGAGAACTAGAAAAAGTCTGCATATGGGTCCCCAGAAGGGAGCAAGGAAACATCTCTGCCTGGACAATTGGGTTGTGGAGCAGTGATGATCAGGGATGCCTGGTAGAAACAAATGAAAGAGCATTCTGAAGAGCACTTCTATAAATAAGGCAACAGGAAGTTCTTATAAGAGAAGCAAAACCCTGATGAATTCTAAGACACACAAGGAAATAATGTGTCTTAAGCCAGAGCCAGCAGATACTGTAACTGGGGGAAATTAGTACATCCAAGAACGTAGAAAACAGAATAATATGAAATAAGTTATGAAATAAATATTTTGAAAATAAGTAAACACATGAAAGAAGGAAGAGAAACATATGGAACATAATCACAATGGAAAAAGAGCAGGTGGATTTTAAAAAGGACCAGATAGAATAACTGAAAAGGAAAACTATAGTCACTGAAAGGTTGAGTAACTTGCTTGAAGTCATTCAACCAGAAGGTCACAGAACTAGAGCTCAAAACTCAGCTTCATCAGTCACATGCTGTATATTCTGAATATTAAGACACACAATCTTCCTATTGATCAAAATCTAGGCTGGGGGTAGTGGCTCATGCCTGTAATCCCAGCACTTTGGGAGGCTGAGGTGGGAGACTGCTTGAGCCCAGGATTTCAAGACCAGTCTAGGCAACATGGTTCGCATCTCTACAAAACTTTTAAAAAACTAACCAGGCTTAGTGGCACATATCTGTGGTCCCAGCTACTCCAAAGGCTGAGGTGGGAGGAATGCTTGAGCCAGGAGGTTGAAGCTGCAGTGAGCTGTATTTGTACCACTGCATTCCAGCCTGGGCAACAGAGTGAGACTCGGTCTCAAAAAAAAATAATAATAATAAATAAATAATAAAATAAAACCTGAACTAATGAATTCCATAGGAAAACGTCACCCTTTTGATGTGGTGAAGTCTCTTTGGAGTGAGCATATTACTAAAAATCACATGTTGAGGTAAAATAAAACAAAATCCTTACTTTTCTATGGGAAATTAACAAGTTATAACCAAAAAAGTGTTGAAATTGGTAAAGTCAACAGAAAGATTTTTTGCAAATTATTAATTGAACAGATCCATCAGTGGCTGTGACAATGAATGGCACACGTCTTGCTTTTCAATTGAACTTCTGATCTATTTGTCATTTGTTGTGTATGGTTATTTGCATGACTGGAGTAGGAGTCTGGGTTGGAGATGGATCATTGAGACATGCAGGTGATGTTTAAGAAGAGAACTGAAGGTATTTACTACTTTAAAAAATGGGGATCCTGGGCTGGGCGTGATGGCTCGCACCTGTAATCCTAGCACTTTGGGAGGCCAAGGCAGGCAGATCACCTGAGGTCAGGAGCTCGAGACCAGCCTGACCAACATGGTGAAACCTCGTCTCTACTAAAAATACAAAATTAGCTGGGCGTGGTGGCGCATGCCTGTAATCCCAGCTACTCGGGAGGCTGAGGCAGGAGAATCGCTTGAACCCGGGAGGTGGAGGTTGCAGTGAGCTGAGATCACGCCACTGCACTCCAGCCTGGGCAACAAGAGCGAAACTCGATCTCAAAAATAAATAAATAAATAAATAAATAAATAAATAAATAAATAAAATGGAGATCCTGCTCCAGTTAGCTCTTTTCTTTTCCTCCCTCAGTATTCTACTAATTTTGACAAACAGGCGATTTACACATGATTACTGCAAACTGAACAATGATGGAGAATGAGAAAGCATTTGGTCAGGTTTATTGCTCTATAGTATTGTCAATAACCACATCACAGAAACACCATTACTTTGGGCCAAATTCATGTCATGGAGCTAGATTTTTAATTTCAAAAAATTTTTTTGAGGTTTGCTGTATTAGACATTTAATAAGTTTATCATTTTCAAATAATGTAGTTTCCAGTGCAAGGACCTACAAAGGCTGCTATTAATGGCAAATTTGTTGTTTTGCCCTTCTCACAGATGAGCATCATTTCACAGGTACTTATCTCTTCGTCCACAGAATCTCCATGTATTTAATGCCTCATGTTGTTCTTTCCACACTTTTCTTTATGTCCCCTTATGGGTCTTCCATAATGTATTCAAAATGTTACTGAACACAGAAGAATAAAATATGGGAATTACGTGATTGATGCCAGGCAGTAAGATGTGATCAAATAAGTGTGCTGTATCTCTAAGTGTTTCCTGACTACAGGGCCGATTGTGTCTCCTCTCCTCCAAATATGATACAGCATTCAAAGAGGTCATTATTAAAACTGAATTATCTCAGTGCTGTGTATGGAAACTTAGATTTTGAAAAAAGATAGCTGAATTGTGACATGTGCAGACTAAAGAGCCCTAGGGCCTTGAATAAACATCAGTTGTAGCCAGGCAATAGTTACCACAGCCCTTGGGCGAGATCCAGTACTGTGCTGGCCTCAGGTATGACCCAGCACACACATAGCAGTGATGGCCACAGGAATGATTGTGTTATCCCTCCCCCGGCTCCAGGAAGTCCAGCCCAGAGAGACTGTTTTTTTAAGGGAAAGTAAGGGAAGTGAACAAGGGTCTCTGTCTGGTAATTAAAAGAATTCTCATGGATTTTACCCAAGACCACTAAGGCAGTATTTTTGCAAGCTTACAAGAGTCACGGTGTTACTAGCTTTGGAGTGTGCCCTAATGCACATATGGCTGCAGTGACTAAAGACTTACATTACAAATTCAATTCCCTGTGAATACTTCAAAATCCTTCACAAGAAAGACAGGAGCAAATAAGCTCAGCCTGCGAAGATTAGAATAAATACCTAACTCTTCAAAGCTCACACACTGAGGAACATCCACCAGCATCGAGACCATACAGGAAAACATGACCTCACCAAACAAACTAAACAAGGCAGCAGTGACAAATCCCAGAGAAACAGAAATATGTGACCTTTCACACAGAGAATTCAAAATAGGTGTTTTGAGGAAGCTCAGTGAAACTCAAGATAACACAGAGAAGTAATTCAGAGTTCTAGCAGATAAATTTAACCAAGAGATTGGAATAACTTTAAAAAATGAAGCAGAAATTCTGAAGCTGAAAAATTCAGTTGACAAGAATGCATCAACTGTTGAGGTCAGTCTTTCAACGGTGGAATTGATCAAGTGAAAGAGAGAATTAGTGAGCTTGAAGACAGGCTATTTGAAAATACAATTAGAGTCCTGGCTAACACAGTGAAACCCCTCTCTACTAAAAATACAAAAAAAAATTAGCTGGGCGTGGTGGCGGGCGCCTGTAGTGCCAGCTACTTGGGAGGCTGACGCAGGAGAATGGCATGAACCTGGGAGGTGGAGCTTGCAGTGAGCCCAGATTGCGCCACTGCACTCCAGCCTGGGTGACAAAGTGAGACTCTGTCTCAAAAAAAAAAAAAAAAAGAAAAAAGAAAATACTGTCAGAGGAGACAATAGAATAAAGAATAAAAAAGAATGAAGCAGGCCTAGAGGATCGAGAAAATAGCCTCTAAAGGGCAAATCTAAAAGATGTTAGCCTTAAAGAGGAGGTAGAGAGAAATTGGAATAGAAAGTTTATTAAAATAAATAATAAGAGGGAACATTCTGAACCTAGAGAAAGATATCAATTTTCAAGTACCTGAAGGTTGTAGAACATGAAGCAGATTTAACCTACATAGGACTATCTCAAGAAAATTAATAATTATACTCTCAAAGGTCAAGGATAAAGAAAGGATTTTAAGCAGAGTGAGGTGGCTCATGCCTGTAATCCAGCATTTTGGGAGGCCAAAGGGGGTGGATCACCTGAGGTCAGGAGTTTGAGACCAGCCTGGTCAACATGGTGAAACCCCATCTCTACTAAAAACACAAAAAATTAGCTGGGTATGGTGGCAGGTGCCTGTAATCCCAGCCACTTGAGAGACTGAGGCAGGAAAATCACTTGAACCAGGGAGGCAGAGGTTGCAGTGAACCAAGATCACACCACTGCACTCCAGCCTGAGCAACAAGAGTAAAACCTCCTCTCAAAAAAAAAAAAAAAACACACACACCAACCAACCAACCAAACAAACAAACAAAAAACAAGGATTTTAAAAGCAGCAAGAGAAAAGAATCAAATAACATACTGAAAACCTCCAATACTTGTGGCAGCACACTTCTCAGTGAAAACCTTACAGGCCAGGAGAGAGTGGCATAATATATTAAAAGTGCTGAAGGAAAAAAAAAAACACAAACTTTTATTCTAGATTATATCCAGCAAAAATATGCTTCAGACATAAAGGAGAAATAAAGACTTTCACAAACAAACAAAAGCTGAGGGATTTTCTCAACACCAGACGTATCCTATAAGAAAAGCTAAAGAGAGTTCTTCAGTCTGAAAGAAAAAGATATTAGCAACCAGTAAGAAATCATCTGAAGATACAACACTCACTGGTAACAGTAAGCCTACAGACAAATACAGAATATATAACAGTGTAATTGTGATGTGTAAACTGCTCATATCTTGAGTAGGAAGACTCAAATATCAACCTATAAAATATAATAACTACAAAAACAGTTAAATACACAGATAACATAATAAGATGTAAAGAGAAACAACAAAAAGTTTAAAAATGGGAGGACAAAGGTAAAGTGTTTTCTCTTTGCTTGTTGTTTTGTTTGTTTATGTAATCAAGGTTAAGTTGTCAACAGTTAAAATAATGGGTTATAAGACATTTGCAAGCCTCATGATAACCTCAAATCAAAAAACATACAACAAATACCAAACAAGAAATTAAAACATACCAACAGAGAAACTCACCTTCAACAAAAGGAAGATGGGAAAGAACAAAAGACGGAAGAAGAGAATACCACAAAACAACCAGAATAACAAATAACAAAATGGCAACAGTAAGGTCTTAGTTATCAATAACACATTTAATATACATGGACTACACTCTCCAGTCACAAGATATAGAGTGGCTGAATGGATGAAAAAACAAAATTCAATGATCTGTTGACAAAAGAAACACACTTCACCCATAAACACATAATAGATTGAAAATAAAGGGATGGAAACAGATATTCCATACAAATGGAAACCAAAAAAGAGCAGGAGTCACTGAATTTATATAAGACAAAATAGATTTCATGACAAAGACCATAAAAAGAGACAAGGTATTATAATAATGATAAAGGGGTTGATTCAGTGAGAGGATATAACATTTGTAAATATATATGCACCCAACACTGGAGCACCCAGATATATAAAGCAAATATTATTAGAGCTTAAGAGAGAGAGATGACGCCCATACAATAATAGCTGAAGACCTCAACACCTCACTTTAACATTGGACAGATCATCCAGACAGAAAATCAACAAAGAATCATTGGACTTAATCTGCACTGTATACCAAACGGACCTAATAGATATTTACAGAACATTTCATCCAACGGCTGAAGAATACACATTTTTCTCCTGAACATATGGATCATCCTCAAGGATAGACCATACTTTAAGTCACAAAACAAGTCTTAAAAAATTTAAAAAAGTGAAATTATATCAAATATTTTATATCACAATGAAATAAAACTAGAAGTTCACAACAATATTTGGTAAACTATACAAACACATGGAAATTAAACAATATGCTTCCAAATGATCAGTGGGTCAGTGAAGAAATTAAGAAGGAAATTTAAAAATTTCTTGAAGGCTGTGCAACATACTGAGGCCTCATCTCTACTAAAATAAAATAAATTAGGTGGGCATGCTGGTTTGTTCCTGCAGTCCCAGCTACTTGGGAGGCTGGGAGGGAGGATTACTTGAGCTCAGGAGAGTGAGACCACAGTGAACCATAATCTTGCCACTTACTGCATTCCAGCATGGGCAAGATCCTGTCTCAATTTTTTTTTTTCCTTGAAAAAATGATAATGGTAACAGAGCATACAAAAACCTATGGGATACAGTGAAAGCAGTACTAAGAGGAAAGTTTATAGCTATAAGCACCCACATCAAAAAAGTAGAAAAATGTCAGATAAACAACCTCATTATACATCTTTAAGAATGAAAAATGCAAGATCAAACCAAACCCTAAAAGTAGTAGAAAAATAATAATAAAGATCAGAGCAGAAATAAATGAAATTGAAATGAAGAAAACAATAGAAAATACCAATGAAGTGAACAGTTGGTTTTTTGAAAAGATAAACAAAGTTGACAAACCTTTAGCCAGACTAAGAAAAAGAGAGAGAAGACCCAAATACATAAATTCAGAGAAGAAAAAGAAGATATTACAACTAATACTGCAGAAATTCAAAGAATCATTAGAAGCTACTATGAACAACTATATGCCAATGAAATGGAAAACCTAAAAGAAATGGATAAATTTCTAGACACACACAACCTGCCAATATTGAACCATGAAGAAATCTAAAACCTGAACAAAACGATAACAAGTAATGAGATTGAAGCTGTAATAAAAGTTTCCTAGCAAAGAAAAGTCCAGGATTCAGTGGCTTCACTGCTGAATTTTATCAAACATTTAAAGAAGAACTAATACCGATACTACTCAAACTATCCTGAAATATAGAGGAGGAGGGAATATTTCCAAATTCATTTATGAGGTCAATGTTACCATGATACCAAAAGCAAACACACAACCAAAAAAGGAAACCTGCAAGCTAATATCTTTATGAACATTAATGCAAAAATCCTCAGAAAATACTAGCAAACTGAATTCAACAACACATTAAAAAAGATGGTTCATCATGACCAAATGGGATTTATTCCAGGGATCCAAGGATGGTTCGACATATACAAACCAATCAATGTGATACATCATATCAACAGAATGAAGGGCAAAAATCACATGATCATTTCAATTGATGCTGAAAAAGCATTTGATAAAATTCTACTTCTCTTCATGATAAAAACCCTCAAAAAACTGGTTATAGAAGAAGATACTTCAACACAAAAAAAGCTTTATATGACAGACCCACAACTAATATTATACTAATTGGGGAAAAAATTAAAAGCTTTTCCTCTAAAATCTGGAACAAGAAAAGAGTGCTTACTGTCATCATTGTTATTCAAAACCGAAAGTCCTAACTAGAACAATCAGACAAGAGAAAGATATAAAGGGCATCTAAATTGGAAAGCAAGAAGTCAAATTATCCTTGTTTGTAGATGATATGATCTTAACATTTGGAAAAACCTAAAGACTCCACCGAAAACTATTAGAATTGATAAACAAATTTAGGAAAGTTGCAGAGCATAAAATCAACATACCAAAATCAGTAGCATCTCTATATGCCAACAGAAAATATTCTGAAGAACAAATCAAGAAAATAATCTCATTTATAATAGCTACAAATAAAATAAAATACCTAAGAATAAACTTAACCAAAGAAGTTAAAGATTTCTACAATAAAAACTATAAAACATTGACATAAGAAATTGAAGAGGACCCATAAAAATTGGAAAGATATTCCATATTCATGAATTGGAAGAATCAATGTTATGAAAATGTCCATACTACCTAAAGCAATCTACAGATTTAGTGCAATCCCTATCAAAATACCAATGATAGTCTTCATAATAATAGAAAAAATCATTCTAAAATTTATATGGAACCAAAAAAGACCCAGAATAGCCAAAGCCATCCTGAGGAAAAAAAAAAAAAAAAAAAAACTGGAGGAATCACATTACCTGGCTTCAAATTATATTACGTAGCAACCCAAACAGCATAAGACTAATGTAGTAGCCGACATACAGACCAATAGAACAGGACAGAGAAAAAAAAGAACCCGGAAATAAGTCCATTCATCTACACTGATCTCATTTTCAACAAAGGTACCAAGAACATACATTGGGGAAAGGACAGTCTCTTCAGTAAATGGTGCTGGAAAAACTGTATGTCCTTATATAGAAGAATTAAACTAGACCCCTATTTCTCACCATATAAAAATCAAATCCAAGTGGATTAACGATTTAAATCTTTTTTTTCTTTCTTTCTTTTTTTTTTTTGAGAGGGAATCTCACTCTGTCGCCCAGGGTGGAGTGCAGTGGCCCGATCTCGACTCACTGAAACTTCCACCTCTGGGTTCAAGTGATTCTCCTGTCTCAGCCTCCTGAGTAGCTGAATCACAGGCGCCCGCCACCATGCTTGGCTAATTTTTGTTGTATTTTTAGTAGAGATGGTGTTCCACCATATTGGCCAGGCTGGTTTCAAACACCTGACCACAAATGATCCACTTGCCTTGGCCTCCCAAAGTGCTGGGATTACAGGTATGAGCCACCACGCCCGGCCTAAAGACTTAAGTCTAAGACCTCAAACTATAAAACCACTAAAAGAAAACATTGGAGAAAGTCTCCAGGACATAGGTCTGGGCAAAGATTTTTTGAGTAATACTCCCAAAATACAGGCAACTAAAGCACAATTGGGCAAGTGGGATCACATCAAGTTGAAAAGCTTCTGCACAGCAAAGGACAGAATAAAGTGAAGAGAAAACACACACAATGGGAAAAATTATTTGCAAACTACTCATCGTTCCAGTAATTAATAACCAGAATATATAAGGAGCTCAAACAACTCTGTAGGGAAAAAATCTAATAACTCCGTTAAAAATAGACAAAACATCTAAATAGACATTTCTCAAAAGAAGACATACAAATGGCAAACAGGTATATAAAAAGGTGCTCAATATCTTTAATCATCAGAGAAATGAAAAGCAAAACTATGAGATATCATTTCACCACAGTTAAAATGGCTTTTATCCAAAAGACAGGCAATAATGAAGGCTGATGAGGATGTGGAGAAAAAGGACCCTTGTACACTGTTGGTAGGGGTGAAAATTAACACAGCCACTATGGAGAACAGTTTGGAGGTTCCTCAGAAAACTAAAAATAAAATACCATATGATCCAGCAATTTCACTACTACCTATATACACAGAAGAAAGCAAATACATTGAAGAGATATCTGCACTCCCATGTTTATTGAAGCACTATTCACAATAGC
Source organism: Piliocolobus tephrosceles (assembly GCF_002776525.5). Taxonomy (NCBI): domain Eukaryota; kingdom Metazoa; phylum Chordata; class Mammalia; order Primates; family Cercopithecidae; genus Piliocolobus; species Piliocolobus tephrosceles. Next base: position 72,613,839 of record NC_045444.1, read on the forward strand.
CAAGATTTGGAAGCAACCTAAGTGTCCATCAATAGATAAGCAGATAAGAAAATGAGGCACATACACAATGGAGTACTATTCAGCCATAATAAAGAATAAGATCCTGTCATTTGCAACAACATGAATAGAACTGGAGGACATTATGTTAAGTGAACTAATCCAGGCACAGAAAGACAAATTTTGCATATTTCCATTGATTTGTGGGAGCTAAAAATTAAAGCAATTGAACTCAGGGAGATAGATTGATGGTTACCAGAGGCTGGCAAGGATAGCGTGTATGGTGGGGGTAGTGGGGATGGTTAATGGGTACAAAAATATAGTTAGAATTAATAAGGTCTAGTATTTGATAGCACAAAAGGGTCACTAAAGTCCACAATAATTTATTGTACATTTTTAAATAACTAAAGGAGAATATAATTGGAATTATTATAATACAAGGAAATGATAGATGATTGAGGGGATAAATACCCTATTTGTCCTTATGTGATTATTACATATTGTATGCCTATATCAAAATATCTCACATATCACATGAGTATATACATCTACTATGTACTCATGGAAAATTGAAAATTAAAAAAAATTTAAATAAATGTGAGAAAAAAATTACATGAATGTCTTCTTTTGAGAAGTGTCTGTTCATGTCGTTTACCCACTTTTTAATGGGGTTTTTTTTTCTTGAAAATTTGATTAAGTTACTTATAGATTCTGGATATTAGAACTTTGTCAGATGGATAGATTGCAAAAATTTTCTCCCACTCTGTAGGTTGCCTGTTCATTCTGATGATAGTTTCTTTTGCTGTGCAGAAGCTCTTTAGTTTAATTAGATCCTATTTGTCAATTTTTGCTTTTGTTGCAATTGCTTTGGGTGATTTCATCATGAAATCTTTGCCCATTCCTATGTCCTGAATGGCATTGCCTAGATTTTCTTCTAGGGTTTTTAGAAACAAAGCTCGACATCACTGATGATTAGAGAAATGCAAATCAAAACCAAATGAGATACTATCCCATGCCATCAGAATGGTAATTATTAAAAAGTCAGGAAATAACAGATGCTGGCAAGGTTGTGGAGAAAAGGGAACACTTATACACTGCTGGTGGGAGTGTAAATTAGTTCAACCATAGTGGAAGATGGTGTGGTGATTCCTCAGAGATCTAGAACCAGAAATACTATTTGACACAGCAGTCTCATTACGGGGTATATAACCAAAGGAATAGAAATCATACTATTACAAAGTGTATGCTCATCGCAGCACTATTCACAATTGCAATGACATGAAATCAGCCCAAATGCCCATCAATGATAGACTGGATAAAGAAAATATGGTACATATACACCATGGAATATTATGCAGCCATAAAAAGGAACAAGATCATGTCCTTTGCACGAACATGGATGGAACTGGAAGTCATTATCCTCAGCAAGCTAACTCAGGAACAGAAAACCAAACACCACATGTTCTTGCTTATATGTGGGAAATAAGCAATGATAACATACGGACCCAAAGAAGGGAACAACAAACACTGGGGCCTCTGGGGTGGGGGGGTGAGGTGAGGGGAGAGAGAGCATTAGGAACAATAGCTAATGGATGCTGGGCTTAATACCTAGGTGATGGGTTGATAGGCGCAGCAAGCCACCATGGCACACGTTTACCTATGTAACAATCCTGCACATCCTGCACAGGTACCCCCAAACTTAAAAATTAAAATTAAAAAAAAGAAAATAACCACGAAACTAGAATTTTAAATGATCTTATACAGCAAATGAAACCTGTGGTCTCATGTTTTCTGCTTTTGTGTTTTCACGGTCTAATTTAGTTTTTCTTTTTGTGAAGCCCAGATCCAGGAAAATTTAAGAACACTAACTAAAAGTGGGCCATCTATTTATCCAGGCTGTGCTCAGCAACAGCGCTGAGCTGATCATTTACTCAAGCAGCTCTGGAAAAGGGTCTCTGCAGATATAGTCACGCAACAAGAGAAAGCAGTTTGGTCATCCGTTCAGGCCATAATTATATTCCAGTTCAGTGAGCAGTGGTAATTAATTGTACTTTGTGCCCAATGTTAAAGCAAACAAACAAACACAATGGGGAAGTGCAGTGTCGGGTAAATGCCACAGGCATCCTTGGAATTTAAGCTAGTTTCTTTGAATGGTGTAAAGGAAGTTAATGTCTCACCTTCTCCCAGAATAAAAGCAGGTTTTAATAGGCAGCAGACCTATAACAGCACTTTCACCCCGCCCCCAAGGGAGACTTTAAATTTGATAGCTTTTGATAACAAGACAGAAGCTTTACAAAAAAAAAGCATTAGCATTGTTTATATTCTCTCAAAATCTATACAAAGCTTCTCCTAGGTAAGCACTTTGCAAGAAAGGCAAATAAATGAAAATAGGTACAGATTTTTTTTGTTGTTTTTTTAACTCTAAGTGAGAAGATTGTCAAAGGAGATTTAACCCACACAGTTCCATACTGATGTGGCTAGGAAAAAATGTACAAACCATTGAGGATACATTGAGTGTGGAATCATAGACCAAATGGCTAGAATAAACTATTTAATTTGGTTTTTTGTTTTTTTGGTTGTTGTTTTTTGAGACAGGGTCTGACTTTGTCACCCAGGCTGGAGTGCAGTGGCACAGTTACAGCTCACTACAGCCACGACCTTCTGGGCTCAAGCAATCCTCTCACTTCAGCCTCCGGAGTAACTGGGACTACAGGCGTGTACCACCATGGCTGGCTAATTTTTGTATTTTCTGTAGAGAAGGGTTTTCGCTATGTTTCCCCAGGATAGTCTTGAACTCCTGGGCTTAAGCAAACAGCCCGTCTTAGCCTTCCAGAGAGCTGGGATTACAGGCATGAGTCACTGAGCCTGGCCAGAAACTAATTTATCTTTATTTCTTGATGGAGAAACTGAATTCAAGGAATGTATGAGAACCCGCCTAGGGTTAGTCAGTGGCAGAGTTAGGATCCGACCTTTGCTTGTGAAATTGTGTCAACAGCTCTTTCTACAACATAATAATGCCTCACAGGAATGAATGAGGAGTAATTGTTTTATACTCTAGAAGCCCTAGAACAGAATTCAATGGCAGCTAATATAAAGGTCTAATTGCATATAAAAATGTACAATGTTGAATAAACATTAGTTTAGTTATTGTTCTGTCACCATATTGTACACTGTTCCGAGTTTTAAGAAACTGCGTATAATGGGCATGGTGGCACGCGCCTGTAGTCCCAGCTGCTACTCCGGAGGCTGAGATGGGAGAATCGCTTGAGCCTGGAAGGTTGAGGCTGCAGTGAGCAGTGATTGTGTCACTGCACTCCAGCCTGGGCAACAAAGCAAGACTCTGTCTCAAAATGAAATAAAATGAAATGAAATGAATTGAAATGAAATGAAATGAAATAAAATAAAATGGAAACTGTGTATGAGCCTCCCATGATGGCAGGAAAGGTAAACTACCATTATTTAGAACAAAAACATTTTTAGGCAGCTGACTTTGTGTGAAGGTTAACTTTTCCTCCTCATTTTGGGAGGCTCATGTTGCATAAGAGATGCATTCCACTTTGCCCTAGCTCACCTCCAAGCCAAAAATTTTCCAAAAGGGCACACTAAGGAAAGGACCCATAGTTAAATGTTTGCAAAACAATTTGCCACCCACCCTCTTCTGAGTCACCTCTTCAAGCTGGCAACCTTTCAACCTGCTGAGGTTGCCACCCAGTATCAGTGGCATGTGTGGACTCCTTAAGGTTTTTTTCCCAAGGCATGGTAGCAGCTGCTGGAGTTGGTGAGGGGAACAGGTCAAGTAAAAGACCTGGTCACAGATTCTAGGTTGTTTGGACACTAAAGTAGAAGACTGGCCAACCGCAGTGGCTCATGCCTGTAATCCCAGCACTCTGGGAGGCCAAAGCAAGTGGATCACTTGAGGCCAGGAGTTGGAGATCAGCCTGGCCAACATGGTAAAACCCCATCTCCACAAAAATACAAAAATTATCCAGGCATGCTGGTATGCATGCACACACACACACCCCCCAAACAATGTAGAAACTTAAAAAAAAACAGTACAGGACTGAGCGGAGAAGAGATAGAGGGAGCAGGCTAGGCACACATGAGAAAAGAGAATATATGATGAATGAAGTGGACAAAGAAAAACCAAGATAAAAAAAAAAATAAAAGAAAGAGAAAGAGTCCATGGGACAGCAATCCAGCATAAAGTACAAAGTACCCTAAAGGCATTTCTCAGTCTAAACAAGACTACAAAAAGAAGATTGTGATTTAGGGAAGATGGTAAAAAAATGGATGGCACCAAAGTGACAACAATTAGAGGAAAAATGAGGAAGGTGTTTGGTTAAGAAATAAGGCTTCTATAGACATTTCTTTTTATATTTTGTGTAAGTATGTGTTATGAATATGTTATGTTCATATCAGTAGCTTTGAAAGCATACTTTTATGTTATCGACATGTCTTTATGTGAAAAACGACAAGACTTAAAGATTTGATATTCTTCTGTAAGCCACATTCCTTGACTCTAGTCAAGCCTCCCAGAGTATCAGACAATAAAAACTAGTCTTTTCCAAGCCAGTCTAACTCTGAGATGGTGGCTGTTAGGTTTCTATTAGAAACATTAAGAAAAGGCCGGGCGCGGTGGCTCAAGCCTTTAATCCCAGCACTTTGGGAGGCCGAGACGGGCGGATCACGAGGTCAGGAGATCGAGACCATCCTGGCTAACATGATGAAACCCTGTCTCTACTAAAAAATACAAAAAACTAGCTGGGCATGGTGGCGGGCACCTGTAGTCCCAGCTACACCGGAGGCTGAGGCAGGAGAATGGCGTAAACCCGGGCTGGACTGCCCTGGCCACAACGCAAAACCCCGCCCCCTCAGAAAAAAAAAAAAAAAAAGAAACATTAAGAAAAATAAATTATTTTAGAATCATGGAAAAAGTACTTTCCAACAATCTTGGTGTCACACATATAAAATTTCTGAATTTGGAAAATATTCAGTGAGAGATATTTATTATAACAGTTGAAATAATAAAAATCTATTGCCTTCTTGCCACTGAGCTTAAGCAAAGAAAAAAAATCTATTGCTTTTCTCAATTGCTTGGAAAGCATAACTGAAAGTGGGCACACTGAAAAGACTGCAGTGGAGATCCTTCAATTTCAGCCTCTGGAGATTATAGTTACTTACCCCATAAATATATGTATCTACTATGTATCCATGAAAGTTAAAAATAAAAAAAATTAAAACAAAGATTACAGTTACTATGTAACAACCAGAGTTCTTTCTTTCTTTTTTTTTTTTTTAAGTGATTGCCTCCCACTAAGGATATAAAAATAAATATTAACCAGTGTTGCAGTGAACTGGTTGGCCAAAGATAGCAGGTCTTAACATTGGTTGTGCATAGGAAACAACTGAGGTGCTTAAAAAAAAAAAAAAAAATACTGACACCTGGCTCCCACTCCCAGAGATATGGATTTTAATAGGTGAGATGCAGCCTGGGCATCAGGAGTTTTAAAAGCTCCCCAGATTTTTCTAATATACAGCAAAATTTGAGAAACACTAAAAACCATGCTACTGACCACTATGGTCCATGGACCAGCAACATTGCTATTACCTGAGAGCTTTTTACAGATGCAGAATGTCAGGCCTCACCTTAGGGTCTGGATTTTTCCAAGGTTCTCGTGTGGTTTGGTTTATATGTACATGAATGTCTGAGAAGCACTGCTCTAAGGAATTCTTGTCACTGATCATTTTTTCTTTCTCAGATGTTAGATAGTAATTCCATAGTTAATAAAAGATGAAAGAAAAATAACTCAACTTTCATTCTCTAAAACTCAGGAACAAAAGACTTTCATCTGTGACATTCTGAAGCATGATAAAAGGTGATTGCTGTGAGTTGAGATCCATATATGTAGGGTTGCCAGATAAAATATAGGATAGTCAATTAAATGTGAATTTCAGATAAGTGATTTTTTTTTATTTTTAGTGAAAGTATGTTCCAAATATTGCACAGGGCATATGTATACTAAAAAACTATTCATTGTTGATTTGAAATACAAATTTAACTGGACATCCTGTATTTTCATCTGCTAAATTTGGCAACCCTACATATATTCCCAGGAGCCTCTCTTTGCTCTCTAGGCTCTCTTAGTTAAAAAAAAAAAAAAAAAAAAAAAGGAAATGATACCATAAATGGCCAAGTGACTGCCCCCTAAGCTGTCTAGACTGATTGCCTGTAATGTTGTTTCTCATCTAGCCCAGACACAGGACTCTGACTTAGGGAAGCCAGGCTGGTGACTCATCTAAGTGGGAAATTTACTTGCTGACTCAGGAGGACATAGTTCTTGGCAAACTTTTGCCTTAGTATAAACCAAAAGGGGAAAAAATATATTAGCAAATGTTAAATACAGGAGAACGAATTCAAACACTTTAACTGGAGGCAGCAGGCAAATTAATCACATATTTTCTTTCAGTTGATTAAATGAGATTTTCATGGTTTCCTCTTTTACCAGAGCTTATCCTAAAAAGTGATTTTTGAAAACAGCAAAAGGTTTTATTTAAATGTGAAAATGGTAGAGAGAATAAAGATGGACTGAAGTCAGTTAGGTACAGAGCATAAAATTCATTGCTCACTTTAGGAGAAAGACTGAGATAGCTGACTTGCCCATGGTTGCACTCAGGGTTTGGTATTTTTCTTAAGAATTAACTGCTAGTTAAGTCCTCTCAGAGGCCACTTTCCAAGAATACGTTTTAAATCAGTTTTCTCAATATTCCATGTAACTTGTGTATACACTAGCAAATTCCTGGAGCAGAGATGTAGGTGTGGCTTGGGTGGGAGCCCTCCCTTTGCAAGCCTGGTAGAAGAGGAAACTACATTTACTTAATCAGTTCTGATTTTTTTCATATTTGAAAAGGTTTTGATGGGAAAAAAACCTGAATAAAATAATTGTGGATATGTGCAATTCTGTTGTATTAATAATTTTTTTCTTAAATAAGTCCACAGTTGTTTTTCAGTAGGTCCAAAATGGAAGTTAGATACCAATTCTTTTTTTTTTTTTTTCTTTTGAGCTTCTGAATCTTTTAGACTGAGGTTGGACCCCTATATTTAATGACTATTAGCTATGATATTAACAATCCTGGTTTTAGGACTAGAAAGCAAAACAACCTGTTTCTAGCAAATACAGATAGAAATTATCATTTCAAAGCAAAGCCCATAAAAAGCATACCATAGAAGTTTCATAAACACAACAGTCCCTGCAGGCATGATGGAGAAGGGACTAAGTATTAAAAACTATGGTGTACAGGAAAAATAAATACTATTTTTCATTTCTATCAAGAAATGAAATCTATTTTTTCTCTGCTTTGAACTTGGTCTGGCCATCTCACTTGTTCTGACCCAACAAAATGTGGCAGAAATTATGTTGTACAAGCAAGCCTAGGCCTCAGGAAAGCTTGCAGCTTCCACCTTTGCTGTCTTGGAGCATTGCCCTGAGGAGCTTCAGCTGACTGGAGGATGAGAGGTCACAAGAAGAACTGAGATGCTCTGCTGCTAACAGCCAGCAGCATTGCCAAATACATGTATGAGGCCATTTTGGACCTTCCAGTCTAGCCGTGCCTTTACCAGAATGATGCTGCTTGAGTGAGCCCAGGAGATGCCAAAAGAGAAACTACTAGTGAACCTACACAGAATCATGAGAAATAAGAAATCATTGTCTAAAGCTACCGGGGTTGTCAGGGGGAGGAGTTGCTATGTAGCAATAGGTAACTAAAAAGATGGAATGCTCAAACTTCACCAAGTTTAGTTTCACTAAAACTCCCCAAAAGAAGTTCTAAAAAAAAAAAAAAAAAAAAAAAATCTCAGGTCTCGTCATCTCCACCCCAGAAATCCTGATTTAGCTAGGCCTAGCATCCCACTTTTAGTACAAAGACCCCAGATGGCAGTGGTCCTCAGACTGCTTTTTGAGATACACCCCCTAGCAAGATTTTCTTCAGCACAGACGAGGCTTGAGGTAGGTGGCCACATAGCTGTGTATTGCTCCTGCAAATGATGCCACTGGAGCAAGTGCACATTTATATCATCGTCATCATACGCAGTGTCCCAGGTACCAACAGAGCATTTTTGTTTATACATATCTAATTATCAAATGGAAATTGAAAAGATTATTTCTCTTCTTCCTCACGTATCTAATATGGAATATTGGAGAGGTGGTTGAATGGGGGAGCAAAATAGCACAGTCCCCTGCGGAAATGGGCTTGGTGGAGACTTTGACTGATATGGGTTAAAGTCTTGATATGGGCTACACAGCAAAAATGCAGCTGAGTTGAGGCAGAAGTGGGATAAAAAGTGTGCAGATGTTTTTGAGCATTATGAAAGGAAGGGAGAGGAGAACAGGGAAGGTAGATGCTCAGGGAGGTTTATTTGAGTGGAGAACCATATAAATTGTAGGTGAATATGCTGAAACCACTATAGAAAGATGAAAATGAATCTGCCTGAGGGAAATGACTGAGTCTTTTATTTATTTGTATGCTCTCATCATAGTTACAGCATAATAGGTGTATCATAAAACAAAGGTGGTGTGAAGTGTTGAAAGCTGTAGTTTTCAGGTGTACTTGATGGTGGTCCTCTGGCAGCGTCTGGGTCCTGCTTTTTCTTAGTCTTATATATGTGAATTCAGTTGGTGTGCCATTTGAAGGGTTCTGCTGCTAAGAAACATTTGAAAACCAATGAGTTAAAGCATGAAGGAAATGCTATTTAATTGAAGAGAAAGATTGATTATTAGACAAGTGATACTGACATTTCTGAGATGGCTGCTTTTCGGTGGCAGGTGAAAGATTCAAACTTAATCTTCCTGGGGTTCTCTTTTACTCTCAGGAGGTGAGGAGAACCCAAGAAAACTCTCAATAGTAGCCACTTCCCAAGGACATTTAGGGAGCTCAACCTGCATTTCTTTTGCTACAGTGAAAGTGAAAGAACTTGTGGTGAAAACACACATTTCTAGTAGAGTAACAGAACTTCTACTCAAATTTTTTTTAAAAGCTATTTGTGAAATTTTAGTTGCTGAAATAAAGAGTAAGATGAAATCATAGACACGTACAGATAGTTGGCATAGTAGATCCTTCTGACTCTTCTGAGCCTGAACTCACCAAAGAAATATTTTGAACTCTGATACTCACTAAATAAGGATTGTTTTCCCTTTCTCTTGGGAAAAATGTGAAATCAACTGTTATTTGTAGGTAAATCACAAAATATATGTATGTTTTTGTCTAGAATAGAAATTATATATATTGTAGTAAGGGAAAATATGTAACATTTCATAATTACCATGAGAATCCTTTTTGTTTATAAATTATGCCTACATGTAATTTAATGTATCCGTATTCCTCAGGATTGACTAGGTGGTATTATAGTATCAAATTAACACAGAGATCTTGGCAGCTTAATGCAATAAAAGCTGTATTTCACTCTATTGTATGTGAGACACATTTAGTAAAAATATGTAATGGAAACATCAGGCATTTAATTTCATTCCATACACCCAGGCAGCATGAGTATAAAATAATACAAATGATGCTTTCTAGCAAATGAAATTTCTCTAAAAATCATGGTAAGTTTTATTGTCAAGGCTAAAATAAATTGTCTCCAAATACAGTACCAACCAAGGTGTAGCAAGGTTAACAGTTTTCAAATCATCCCAACCACAGAAGTAGGGTTAACTGAGGAAATGGCTTGTTAGCTGACATAGTTCCCACAATATCTAAAGATAAATGTATAATTTATAATACAAAAAGTTTTAAGCCAACATTGCATTTTAACCACAAAAATATTATGCCAATGATTACATAATTTTCATACTTGGTTTAAAACTAACAAAAACAGATTTGATTTAATTAACAGTAAGAAGGGCTAGGGTAATATTTTTCAAGTTTCATAATCAGGATAACTGATTAATATTGAAACAAAAAATTCGGGGCACATGTGGGAATTATTTTCTTCTTACATAACTATCAAGAGTTATATGTGGAAAACTCCTTGAGGACAAGACATGTTACTTGTGAGTCTGCAGTAGCCAAATGTTGTATTTGTATGCCTGGTTACATATCTATCTTTGTGGAACTGCCCTTCCTCCATCTTAAGTAATAACAACATTCATCAACCACAGTGCTGTGCCACATTCTTCCCACAGGAGTTATCACCTGACCTGTAGCCAACCATAATATCTCACTCTCTGAATACAGTGATTGGTTCAGGGGTGAGCAGTTATTATAAACACAGTCAATATAAATCATTGACTTGAGTTGAGATACTTACTTGAGAAGAGGGCAGCTTTATCATCTATGGATTGCTAAACTAGGATGTATAACTATTTTCCCTGGTCAACTGTACAGCCTGATGCAGTTGGAGAGGGTAAGGCCAACATAAAGAAGAAAGCAGAGCTGGAAAAAGTGTTGTGTTTGAAGTCAGAACCAACGCTGCACTTCTGGGTTATGTGAATCAATCTAGTCTCTTTTTCACTTTAGCTAATATGAATTGGGATATTGTCACTTGTAATTGAAAGAGTCCTGACAAATACTTCATTTCATTCCTTTTTTTTTTTTTTTTTTTTAAAGAGAGAGGGTCTCACTCTGTTGCCCAGGCTGGAGTGCAGTGACATGATCATAGCTCACTGCATCTTCAAACTCTTGGGCTCCTGCTTAAGTCTCCCGAGTAGCTAGGACTACAGGCATGGGGCACCACTCCTGACTAACATTTTATTATTTTTTTGTAGAGACTGAGTCTCGTTGTGTTGCCCAGGCTGGTCTTCAGCTCCTGGCCTCTAGCAGTCCACCTGCCTCACACTCTTCATTCTTGAAAGTGCTGTAGGATGTACCACAATATGCCATAGCATTTTGTATGTAGCACTGAGTCAGTAAAGGTTTTATACTTCAATAAGCATTGGTAAATCTATCTTCTGGCATCCTCAAAAGGTATTGTTGGTGATCGTGGCATAATTTTGTCAAAATAATTATCATTGTCTACTTCCTTCTCTAACTCAATTCCAAGAGGAAAAAATTTTCTCTCTCTTTTTTTTTTCTTTTGGTTAAAAGTTCTGCTTCCTATATGTAACACTGGATTTTCAAAGTATTGGCTGAATTCTTAACTAATGTACCCATGCGAAATACCATTTAAAAATACATATATACATCAAGCTATGTTCAATCACCTTTTTACCTATGCATTTTTCATTTTTATATGATTTATTTTTTAAATGTTTGTCATGCCATTTTTGGTAGTCAAGAAATATTTCCTATTGGATATAATATGTAAATAATTATAAGATTCTCAGACATGTTTATAAAATCTTATTTAACTCATATTGTTTATGGTGATAATATAATAGAAAGATAAATGCCTTTCAAGAGACCTGTATTCTAGTCCCAGTAACACCTTTTATTGATTTTATGACAATGGCCAAGTCCTCTCTGAGGCATCTTTTTCTCGTAACAATATATACTTATACAGCATATATAGTCATATGAAAAAGAAAATTGTATTTCAAACTCAGGAACGAGATCCTTTTTAGAGTAAGAACATTTTAAACTTAGTTTTTCATTCAAAATTTTGAGACTTGCAATGTATATCCCAAACATGGTCTGAAAAAAACAGGGCAAAATAAAGAGAAGTCTTAGTTGCTCAGTATGCAATCTGAGAAAGATTTAGACATGACCTTGGCCCAGAAGGAAGACACAGGGGCCTACGAATGAGGACAAGGGGAAAAAAAAAGAAAGTCTGGTTGCAAGGAGTGCACAAAACGGAATGGCAGGCCAGGAGGCTGAGAAGGAGACACAGTCCACGCGATGTTCCCATGGTAGGAATGGCTGAGGGCTGTAAATATGTCTACTGTTCAACTGTAAGTGGTTAGCTGGTCTCCACTGCATTACTCTCAAATATTACCCACCACCATCACTGTCAGACTTTCTACAGAATTCTGCTACATGCAACCACCATGCATTCAGATTTCTTTGTGGAATAAATGTAAAAGGGGTGATATTCCATTTTTCAGTTTGGATGAAGTATGTGCAAGGTTGAGTAAATAAACCAGATGCAGAAGGTGAGGTACCAGTGAGATTGGGAACTTAATGTTGGCTTAAGCCCCTTTGAGAATTCTTGGAACACTGGCAAGAATCCTGGCAACAGTGGGAATTATGTACAGCCCACAAGCAATCTCACATGTGCAAGTAACATCACATTATTTACATTAAAATCAATCTGATCTGACTCAGTGTCCTTATTATTCCTGCACGACCCCATATATTTTTGTGGGTTTGCTCCTTCCAAACAGAGAAATATCTGCTGAATCTGGAAGTCCCTGCATTTAGGGTTTGGTGTCCATAGCCTGGTACCTTGCTATCACATTTGACAATGAGACATGTGTCCCAAAGGAGAAGAGATATTGAAGGCAGTGAAAGGGAAAAGCAAGGTCAAAATGTTGATGCCAGAGCAGCTTTTTTTTTTCCCCCACTGCACTTGGCACACTAATTCTATGATGATTAAATTAATGAATAAAGGAATTCCTAATATTAAAGACAGAAAAATTTGGTTCAGAGTGGAGTAGTAATGGAGAAAAAGTTTTCCCATTTATTTTTGCAGCTATGGCAATATAAAGTTAGAAGAGACTTTAGAATCTATCAAATCTGATTCTTTAACCTCTACATCAATACCATCTATAACTATGCTATCCAGTTTGGGAGCCATTAGATACATGTGGCAATGAAAATATTTTTTAAGTTGAAATTTAATTTTTCCATCATACTAGTCAATTTTAAGAGCTCAAGAGCCACATATGGGTAATGCAAGTATTCAGACAATATAGATATGGAATATTTTCATCATTTCAGAAAGTTATAGTAGACAACACATATTTATTACATCCTTATCAAATGATCATCTAGCCCTAGTTTTCATTCGTCTTAACAAATGTTCTTTCCTATTGCATTTCAGGCCAGTCATATTGTTAGGTTGTCCTTGAAGTTTCTTCCATATATTTATCCTAGATATTTTAGACGTATGAACAAGATTTATTCTGTATAGAGAGTACTTCACTAAAGTACGGTTTAGAAATTTTGTTAATAATAAAGGTAGTCTAAACTGAAATAGTTAGAACAACTAGACAGAATAAGAAAGTTTCTTAGGGACTCTCTTATAACTAAAGAATAGAATTAATTCATGTAGCCATCTCCATACCAGTAATTTAGTCAAAACTCAGAAGAAAAGAAATCCAATTGTAGAACGCTTTATGCTTCACAAAATGCTGAAATGCATAAAACCTTTAATTTTTTTTGTTTCTATGTGCTAAATCTAATGCCATTATGCAATTAAGAGTTCGGTATCTAACATCTTAGTGAACATCATCGTTTTCTATTAAATCCAAATATATACATAAAGACTGAAAGGTGAAAATCTTTAACTAGTTTTCGAGTTTTAGAGGAAGTAAGGGTGGAGATTTTAGAAACCCTCCCAGAAGGAACAAAATTAGTGATGGCACCAGACCATCTGAAAATTAGAGTATTGCTCACAATGACTTAATTCATACTTGTTTTATTAATGTCAACAATTAGAGGAGCTTCCATGGGGCATATAAACTTTTAAAGACCCTAAACAGTGAATTGACGCATCTTTCTGTACATAATAATAACCTTGTATCATCAAAAAAACTACCTGACAATGTTTCTCTTTTAGCTACTCTTCTCTTTTAGAGTGGTCAGTAGATTTAGAATAATTTTTGTCCAAATAGGTTAAGAATAAAAATTTTTGGCACTCAAAATTTAAATCTCTGTTTGAGGAATTAAGGTGAATATATCAGTTAAGATTAGGTTAGTCAAAGTATAACTGAAAATCCAAGTCATAACAGCTTAACAAAGATAAAGGTATATATTTTCCATTGCATAATACAGGTTTACAGTTCAAAACCAGTATGATGGGTCCATGGTTACCAGAAACACAAACTTTCTGTTCCATAATTCTTAGGTCATGACCTATATTACCAAGTATGGCTTCATGTCCACAATGTGGCTGCTGCAGCTCCGACTATCACATCCATGTCTTAGGCAGCAGCTACACAGAAACTGAAGCACAAGAAAGGTTCCTCGTGATAGTTAAGATAGCCCCCCTAAAAGAAATTTCCTATAAGCTCCACCTGACAACTTCTACTGGCATATCTTGTTCATCTGTAGGAAGCTGGAAATGGTTTCTTTTTTTCTAGCTAGACCACTGTTGCCACCACACAGTAGAGGGGTTTTATTACCAAACAAGAAGCAAACAATGAATATTGGATAGCTAGCTAGCAGTCTCTGTCTGAATAAGTGAATTATCCTTTCTTTGTGCTAAACTTACATTGTTGCACAGGCCATACTGTATATACTTACTCACATTGAAAACAGAATTGTGTAGCAATAGAGAGCATAGGATGTAATTAGGATGATCCTATGTTCCAGTTTGCCCTGGAGAGTTCCAGTGTATAGCTGTTGTATCAATATAGTGATTATTAGTGTTTCTACTAGTCTCTAAAGCACCTCAGTTCAACAATAAATTGCATGGTCACCTTAGCTATTATAAACTGGCTAGATCATCTCTAATACTTCCTAGCTCTGTGACCTTAGCAAATTACTTTTATAAACTCATTGTATTAGTTATCTATTGCTGAATAACAAATTTTACACCCCGATTACATTGGCTCAAAACAACAAACATTATCTCAGTTTCCATGGGTCAGTAATTAAAGAGCTACTTAGATGGATGGTCCTGGCTCAGGGTCTCACTTGAGATTTAGAGGCTGGCAGGAGTTGCTATCATCTAAGGGCCTAACTGGGAAGCAGGATCCAGTCTGAAAATTATTTGTTCACATTGCGGTTGGGAGGAGGCCTCAGGTCCTCACCACGTGGGTTTCTCCATAAGGCAGCTTGTGTGTCCTCACAACATGGCAGCTGGCTTCCCCTCCAAGAGAGAACAAAAGGAAGCTTCAGTGCCTTTTATGCCCTAGTCAACAAAATCCCACAGTCACTTCCTCTTTATTCTCTTCACTAAAAGCAGTTCACTAAGTCCAGCTCACACTCCAGGGGGGACTATAGGCACATGGCAATATGTCTGGGTAATTTTTTTATTTTTTGGAGAGATGGGGATTTGTCATATTGACCAGGCTGGTCTCAAACTCCTTGGCTCAAGCGATCTGCACACCTTGGCCTCCCAAAGGGCTGGATTACAGGTATGAGCTAACGCATCTGGTCACGATTTCTATTTTGGTGCTTTGAATCTCAGTTTTATATATCTTCTATCATAGATTATACCAACTCTGAAAGGTAAGTATGAAAAAGGAGGCTTATGGAAATAGGACCACAAGGAAGGTGCTCAATAAATGTATAACTCCAGGAGGAAATATGACTTGATATTTACAATGTAAGTTTGACTCTAGTAGAAACAGTAAGTTTTAATATATATTTATGACATATATATGTATATGTATACATATATGTATGGAGAGATAGCAAGAGAGAGACAAAGTATTGCTCTATTGCCCAGACTAGAGTGCAGTGGTGTGATCGCAGTTCACTACAACCTCAAGCTTTTGGGCTCAAGAGATCCTCCTGCCTCAGCCCCCCAAGTTTGCAGAAATCGGGTCTCGTTATGTTGCCCTGGTTGGTCTCAAACGTCTGGCCTCATGCCATCCTCTTGCCATGGCTTCCTAGAGTGTTGTGATTACAGGCATGATCTTCTTTGCTTGGCCAATGTATGTTTTCTTAATCTACTCATTAACTTTCTCTTCATACTTGAGTTTATATAGTAATGTCATTGAGTTCTTGCTATGCTGCCCAGGCTGGTCTCAATCTTCTGGGCTCAGGTGATCCTCCCACTTCAACCTTGCAAAGAACTGGAAATATGTTAGTTATTATTAAGTCTCCGGACAACGGAATTAATTCCTAAGGTCCTGTAAGCTCCGAGAATACAAAGACAATAAGGTATGGTTCCCAATGAGTCTTCCTAGGAGACATGGGTTCTTGATATGCTGCCCAGGTTGGTCCCAATCTCCTGGGCTCAGGTGATTCTCCCACTTCGGCCTTGCAAAACAGTGGGGATATGTTAGTTATTAAGTTCCTGGACAATGGAATTAATTCCTAAGGTCTGTAAGCTCCAAGGATACAAAGACAATCTGGTGTGGTTCCTAAGAGAAGTCTTTCTAGGGGACAGGATGATGCCTAATACAAGCAATGAAAGAAGAGTAGGAAGCAGCCACTTTGAGGACATTGTGTATGTTTGTATATAACAGAAGGATGGGAGCCTGTGGAAAATGGTTGCAGGGAGAACTAATGTTGCCCAGGAAGATGGAGCCCTTTGAGCAAAGACGGCACTCTGGAGAAATGTTAAGTAATTTAATATGGCTAAGGCTCCTTTGTGAGGGGGTAGGTGGTAAGAAGTGAGAGTTGAGAGCATGACAATGCATAAGATCACCTTGAGGAGAAATGCAGTGACTCAAGAACTGAGACTTGGGGAATCCTAGCATTGAAGGGGTAGTTTAGGAAACATGGCCCAGAAAGGTGACATGTTTACTGCCTGCCTTCTCTTCTTTCCCATTCACCCAAAGAGCAGAAGTGCTGGCCAGAATCTTTTCTGATAGAGATCAGATAGGAAAGGGCAGCACTGGGAGTGGAGGTGGTTATGGGGGTGAAAAGAGAACAAGGCAATCTCCCTAATAAACAGCCAAGAGAGGAGAGACAGGAGTGAGTTAGACAAAAGCAGCAACAAAAATTCTAGGGCAGGGTTTAGTGGGTTAAAGCCTCCAGAGAAATGGAGAGTAGACGAAGCAGATTTCTGAAGTTCCCATGGGTTATGATCTGAATCTCCTTTGAGGTTCTTTGAGAGAGATAAAATTTGAAATTCCTCTTAAATTATGGACTAAGTTCCTTTGTTTACAGAGACAGAGCTGCGTGAAGCCCTGGTTTGATTACGGTTATTGAAGGACCTGTTGGATAGGCACTAGGGGAACTAAGAGAGTGTAATAAGAGTCGTAAAAATTTACAGCAGGAGAATTGCTTGAACCCAGGAGGCTGAGGTTGCAGTGAGCTGAGATGGTACTACTGCCCTCCAGTCTGATGACAGAGTGAGACTCCGTCTCAAAAAACAAACAAACAAACAAAATTTACTATTGCTACCATGCTAAACTATTAATCCTAAAAGTATTAATGGCAACAATAACTGTTCAATTCTAAGAGATAGACATAGTATTATTTCCCTTTCCCTTTCACAGATAAGAAAACTGAGGCACAGACTGGTTGGATTGATTTGCCCAGGGTCACACAACTGGTAGTTGGCAAAGCCAGGAATGGAACCCAGGCGCTTTATTTTACAGAAACCACTGGAATCAATATTTTTACTAAAGTATAGGGTAGTAGAGGATAAAGTTCAAAGTACAAATTATTTTTACTATCTAATATTTTATTTTCTAAGAAAAGGATTATATTCAATGAATATTTAATGTATATACAGAAGTTCTCCTTTTAAGTTGGAAAACTGTTATAATGTAGTTTAAAGAGTAGTGTCATGGGGTGGGGGAGGTGCATCACCATTCTTTCACAGACTAAAACATTCTTTTCTCTCTCCCATGCACATAGCACCAGGTGGAATGTGGATTTTGAATCAGCATTAGCTGAATTGACATGTTCTATAATACAATTTGCAAGGCACTGTGTGAGCGGCTGCTCACGTATGGTAACACAAAGACATGCCTGCATTTATAACCCCAAGTTTCTAAAGCCACTGGTTTAGTCTGCTTCATAGTTTCCTAATTGAAATGTATGTTTCCTTTTTTTTGTTGTTAGACAAAGTCTCGCTCTGTCACCCAGGCTGGAGTGCAGTGGCCCACAATACCACAATATTTCAGCTCACTGCAGCCTCCACCTCCTGGGTTCAAGCAATTCTCCTGCCTCAGTCTCCTGAGTAGCTGAGATTACAGGCGCACACCAGCACACCTGGCTTTTTTTTTTTTTTGAGACAGAGTCTCATTCTGTCATCCAGGCTAAAGTGCAGTGGTGCGATCTTGGCTCACTGCAACCTCCACTCCCCAGGTTCAAGTGACTCTCCTGCCTCAGCCTCCTGAGTAGCTGCGATTACAGGTGCCTGCCACTGCACCCAGCTAATTTTTGTATTTTTAGTAGAGATAGGGTTTCACCATCTTGGCCAGGCTGGTCTTGAACCCCTGACCTCGTGATCCACCCACTTTGGCCTCCCAAAGTGCTGGGATTACAGGTGTGAGTGAGCCACTGCGCCTGGCTAATTTTTGTATTTTTAGTAGAGATGGGGTTTCACTGTGTTGGCCAGGCTGGTCTTGAACTCCTGACCTCAGGTGATCCACCTACCTCGGCCTCCCAAAATGCTGGGATTACAGGCATGAGCTATAGTCCATGGCCTGTTTGCTTTTTTAAAAAAGACAAATTCCTTGATTTTCAAGACTGCTCATTCAAAATAAACTCATAAAGAATGGCTCAAGAATAAGTGCTTTCAGTAATTTGTAGACCTATTTGGGGGTGTGTTGTTCACTCAAGTTTTGGTGGGTGTACATGTGTTGTCATTTCGTTGACTTCTTCCTTTCCCTGGTCCTCTCACATTTCTTCACTCCACCTTGGTCTGTTGGACCCCTGTCCTGGAATCAGAAGTTGAGGAGTGGGAGACTTACTGGATCTAGCCAGTGTTTAAACTCTTCTGTCTTCCTCACCTGGATGGATTTCCAGGTAGACTGGTTCTCACGTTTTTAAGACATAAAAGACCCTTTGGGTTTATGCATACATATCCGTAGCCTCTTTGGTGTATTAGGAAAGAAGGCGAGAAATAAGCTCGCCTTACACATATTTGCATTTATGTGTAAGGATTTGTGTCGGATTTCCTCTCTCAATCAGCAATTTAGGCAGATGCTAGACCATGCCTTGTAAAACATGCCAAAGGTTTTGCTGTATATCTTTTAGTCAAATTAAAAAATGGAAATATTTAATACAATTCTGTTGTTTTTGAGATGGAATCTCACTCTGTGGCCTAGGCTGGAGTGCAGTGGCACCATCTCAGCTCACTGCAACCTCCGCCTCCTGGGTTCAAGCAATTCTCCTGCCTCAGTCTCCTGAGTAGCTGGGACTGCAGGCACATGCTGCCACCCTCAGCTAATTTTTTGTATTTTAGTAGAGATGAGGTTTCACTGTGTTGCCCAGGCTGGTCTCGAACTCCTGAGCTCAGGCAATTCGCCTGCCTCAGCCTCCCAAAGTGCTAGGACTACAGGCATGAGCCACCACGCCTGGCTTTTTTTTTTTTTTTTTTTTTTTTTTTTTTTTTAACACAGGGTCTTGTTCTGTCACTCAGGCTGGAGTGCAATGGCAGGCTCATGACTCATTGTAACCTGGAACTCCTGGGCCTAAGTGATCTATCTACCTGCCTTAACCCCCAGCATAGCTAGGACTACAGGCATGCACCACACTCCCAGCTAATTTTTAAATTTTTGTAGAAATGAGGTCTCCCTATGTTCCCCTGGAACTCCTGGTCTCAAACAATCCTCCTGCCTCAGTTTCCCAAAGTGCTGAGATTACCAGCATGAGCACCTGGACCTGGTCCAATAAATATTATAAATTCAAATTAGGCATTTCACTTCCATGTATATACATATCCTTTTGCAGGATTATTTGATAGTTATTAATGTATATTGTGATTGAGATTTAATAGTTACTTTGGGAAAACAGAAATTACTGTTCCAGTACTTACTTGTAAGTTGTTAAAGTCCACACAATGCACTTAAACTTTATCTTGTTCAACAGATTCTGTAGCACATGAAACACTTGAAATATGTAAGAGTCACTTCTCTGGGCACTTTGCTGATTTCGTCTATTTATTCACTGATTCGACATTTTATTGATCCATTACTATCTGCTTGGCAAGGTGCTAGAAAATAGGAATACTAAGAAAAAGGTTAAGGCTCCTATCCTCAAGGCCCTCTCTCAGTACAGTTTGGTCAAGGCTTGATGGAACACAGCAGTGGCAAACAAGCACGAGGGGCCTTATTTCACCGGTGTGCAGTCCTTTTCCAGCTCTGAAATTATGTCTATCCAAACATCCTAAATCAAAATCAGTTTTTCTAAATCATACAACGGCAGCTAACAAACTGGGAATAAGGCTTCGATTATTCTGACTTGATTTAAAACGATCACTGCCAATTCTTTGCCCTGACAATTCTTTCTTTGACTACTAAGTTAAGCTTTACACACCTCACTTGCAAGAGGCTATGCTGGCTTTCTGGAAATCTGTAATTAAGTTCGGTGTTTGTGGGATGGAGTGTAATTAACGACCATTAATTACAGAGTTTCGTTCGTGAGAGCCTGCCAGACTAAGTAGCAGAAACACGAGAAGCTGATAAAAAGCTTTCCTCATTTTTAAACAAAAGTCGCACGGGACAAGGGAACGTGGGCTGCCCTTGCTTCTCCCGTGGACGCGGGTGGATTGGGACGCTGGACCGTGTCTCCCCGCCCCCGCCCCTACGCCCCCTCCAGTGCTCAGCCTGAGGCCTTCGTCCAAGAGCGCTGCCGCTGACCCAGGCTCAGGAGCTGGGGACCCCGGCACCGACTCCCAGGTCTCTGGACAGTCGGCGACTGCACTCACGGAAGTGCGCTGAGCTCTCCCCTGTGGAAGGGCGCCTCTCCTCCCCCACTTCCTCCTCCAGCTCCGCGGCACAGCCTCCCGGGCCGGCTCCTCCTCCTCCCAGGTCTCCTCCCAGTGCCGCCGCGGCTCTCAGGCCCGAGGTGCGGCGCTCACCCCGGCAGTCCCCAGCCTCAGAAGTGGCGGAGCCGGAGGGAAGCCAGGGGCCGTCTGCGCTGCTGTCCCCGCCCCGCGCGCTCTGCGCCCCTCGTCCCTGGCGGTCGCTCCGAAGCTCAGCCCTCCTGCCTGCCCCGGAGCTGTCTCGGCTAGCCGAGAGCGGCCGGCAAGTTTGGGCGCGCGCAGGCGGCGGGCCGCTGGCACTGGGCGCCTCGGTGGGGCGGGGGGAGGTGGCCACCGCTCCCGGCTCGGCGTCCCGCGCGCACTTCGACGATGGCTTCTCCGCCGCGGCGACGGCTGCGCCTCGGTCCCCGCGGCCTCCCGCTTCTTCTCTCGGGACTCCTGCTACCTCTGTGCCGCGCCTTCAACCTAGACGTGGACAGTCCTGCCGAGTACTCTGGCCCCGAGGGAAGTTACTTCGGCTTCGCGGTGGATTTCTTCGTGCCCAGCGCGTCTTCGTAAGTGGCCGCACTTGGAACCGGAGCCGGCCCCCTCCCCCACCGCGCGCACCCACCCAGCCCGTTTCTCCACTGGGATTGATTTCCGAGAGATCCCGGCGTCTGTCTCACCCATCCTACCCCTCAGAGTGGTTTGTGTCCTGGGTGGGGGAAATATTTGGGGAAATGAACTCCCCTTGGTACCCATCATCCAGTTACATCCCGCTCCTCACCTCTTAAAATTGGTTAGGGGCAGCGGGAGAGTTTTGAAGCAGACCTGTGCTTAAAAATCGGGGTAAGTGGAAGATCAACAAAGGCTGGTCTTGCCGGACTCCCCACCTCCTGTGCCAACGTCGAGGATTTGGTCAATATCATCCCCGAACTTCTTTTTATCTTGTACCCGTTAGGCTTCTTGGTAGCCTTTTTCTGCTTTGCAGGCTTAACGCCCGTCCTTTTCAGTCTCCCTAAACAAGCCCTCCCCCACTCTTTCCGCCTCTGTCTGATTCTGTTTCTCCTCACTCCTTTTGCAGACATTCTGATAACTTAAAATGACCATACTGTCCTATTGAATTCATTGTGTCTTATCTCTGGGACTGTCAGACATTTGCACATTTGAGGTTGAACAGATGAATTGAATGTGTCATCTGTTCTTTTTATAGTGATTCACTATTTAGGTCATTGTTCAGAAGGAACGAGGGTGTCTGCTGAGTTTTCACACTCTGCAGGTCATTTGAATATTGCAGTATTTCATAATTCAGTTATGTTTTCAAGTTGCCAGCGTTCCGCGTTGCAAGGGCCGTCAGGATTTGTAACAGTTATTGTCATTATTGTGTTAGAAATTGTCTCCGACTTTACTGAATGCTGACATCATTCTCACCACCCCACCCCCATGGTAGCGTTAGGAGTACTGTTGTAATGAGTGTTCAATGTTGTTGTTGTTGTTGTTGTTTTTTTTTTAATGATGTTTAAATCTTGTTTTCAAGAGAGAAACTGTTCTTAGGGTGCCTTCTAAACGCTTAGACATTGTAACAACATATTTTTGTTAGCATATTTTCTGTATAAGATGTTCCTTCGGGGTGAAGTGGAGGATAATTTTGACAGTTAGTACGTGGATAGGACCATCTTCCACTATATACATGCCTAATTTGAGGGTGGTCTTAACGTTTTTCTGTGACTGGTTTAGAATATTCAGCAGAATTTAGTCTTAGTGTTTTTCTGAATGTTACTGAGTATCATTCATTTTGGTAACAACCTTCGCAGCAATACAGATTGGATGCAGTTAGTGGAAACTTTGTTAGTGGAGACATTATTTTATGTAGCAAGCTTAGTTTTATTTGTTGTTAGCAGTTACAGTGCTTTCTGTGAGACCTGGTGCACAGATTTTCCAACATGATAAAAATAATCATTATTTAGGCAACATTTACCAATTTCACATTCCATTTAGTCATTTTAGTCAGGGTTATCTTTTTATTTATTATTTTTAACCACAGGGGTGAATACCAAACATTATCTTTAAACATTTTTGTTTTCAGATACTTTCAAATGTATGCCTTTATGAGACGGAACATTTTAGTTGCTCCCAAGGGTTCAATTTTAGATTTAATTTGTACAGAAATTTGTACAAAATATATGTCCATATATTTTGAAAATATATGTCTTCGGTCAAAAATTCTCATTTAAATACTTAATGCAAAAATTAACCAGACGTGGTGGTGCACACCTGGAATCCCAGCTCTGTGGGAGGCTGAGATGAGAGGATTGCTTGGAAAGTGGAGGTTGCAGTGAATGGAGATTGTGCCACTACACTCCGGCCTGGGCGGCAGAGAGAGACTGTCTGAGAAACAAAAACAAAATAAAAAACAAAAACAAAACACAAAACAACAACGAAAAACTTTAAAGTTAATGGCAGTGTTTTACAAATGTTACTGTTAATTCTTCAGCAATGCTCTAAGTTTAGTGTAAGATAAATGAGAGGCTGATAAACTTCAAGTGTTTTTTTTTTTTTTTTCCCCCTTTGGAAAATGCAGTAATGTTGAACTATTCATAATATTTGCTACTGCTGATTACAAGCCAGGGTGACTAATCTTTGGCCACTCATTATAATCAATGAGTATATTATGACCTCACAGGTTTACATGACTTCACTCATAGACCTTTAATGATAAGGAGAAATTGAACTTGGGTTTGGTTTCATATAATATTTTGAAATATTCATCAGCAACTTTGTTACTGATAGACCAGAGAGGCTCTAGGTATAGGTAACTTAAAAAATGGAAACCAACCTTGAGTTTTTTTTTTTCTTTCTTTTTAAATGAAATGTGTATGAACAGAGGTTTTTACTCACTGAGCTTTTCAGATTTAACAAAAATGTATGTAAAATTATGCTGAATTTTCTAAAAGGGCATTTTAAATTTAACAAGCGTTGGAATCCAAGGTACATGGGATGCCATTTCCAATATTACCAGTTGCATTTATTGTTATTTGGTATTACCATCAACTTTTAAAAGAAGAAAAGCCACGTAATGAAAAAGTATTTGTCAACTCAAGAGCGCCTTTCTTTTGAGGGGAGAAGGATTCATGAGGAGCAATGGTTATGATGTCCACTCCTGTTGCTTTTTCCAGTTTTGGTGTCCACATACCTTGGGGAAGCTGTAGAATTATTTTCTGCCTAATTTTTCTCTTGATAGAAAATTATTATTGAATTATCTGCATAGTTTTGTTGTGAAAATTAATGAGTATTTATTAAAGGGAAGGACAAATAAAGTACTAAGCAAAATGTTAAGGCGGCCCCTTAAAAAGTCACTCCAGAAATGAGTCATGTTTGAAATAAAAATTCCCAAAAATAGTGATTTTCAAAATTATGAAGAATAAAGCATTCTCATTCTGTTTTTTTTCCCTGTAAGCATTTATGCTATGTTGTAAAACTAAAATTTAAAGACTGTATGCAGGCCAGTAATTAAAGTCATACTTTTCTTGTGGCGACTAATTGGAAAAATTAAAAATTACATCCCAGGTTTAATTATAATGATGACATCTTATTTTGGTAAACATATTTTATAATTTGCTAAGCACTTATCTCTCATTTCATTCTATAGCCCACACCACCAGTGGGGAAGTAAGGGGAAGCAGATATACTCATTCTTACAGATCAGGAGGAAACGGAGGCAGAAGAGTTTTCAGTCTAGTTATTTGAGTAGGTTGGTGTGAGTAGAGGGTAAGAAAGGGAGGGATCCGAAGGCAGGGTGTAAAATTCAAATCCCACTTTTTAAAATTCAGATATTGAATTTTTAAAGAAAATAACTGAACAATTTTAAAATTCTTTTAATATATGTCATACAGTTCTCATTTTATGTATTTCTTTATTTTAAAATAATGCTATGATGAATAACACTGGATTCTTGCCTTTTCCCCCATTAAACACTAATGGAGCCTTATCTTACAGTTGGCAATGTGTAGATGTGTGTGTCTTACAAGCAGAAGGTCCTTCAATGGTTCTCAGTCCTAACTTCATGTTTTCAGTATCGGAAAGCCTTTTAAGTAAAACTCCTGCCCTGGCTGTATCTTAAATCTAAAAGTAGATCTCTGACTTGATATTCCAGTGGCCTGGCCTGTAAATCATTTCTCATTGACTAGCCTGTCTTAACTCAATTTAACTCTTCACCAAGAGATGTCAGTTGCACCTCTGTTTCTATTAATGGTGGCATCATTTTCTCTGTAACCTTGGAAATAATTTCATATTCCTCCCTCTCATGTTCTATTTTTCTGTGTCTCTCCTACTTCACCACCTTAATATCAGTCAGTGATTAGTCAGCAGGCAGAAGCTCCTAGAAATTCTTCCTTCTACTCCTTATTTCAGTATAGTTATGACAAGTGTAGTCCATGGCACTCAGGTCCTCCCCAGTCCCTCTGCCCATAATTTGGCTCTTAAACCTGCAGAACATCTTATCTGTTTCTATTTGTTTTATCTTTCTGTAACATCCTTTTTCATTCTGGTATTCTGTTGCAAACATTTTCATAATAAAGCTTCCATTGCCAGCAAGAAAGTCCAAACTGCTTAACGTGGATTAAGGTCACTTGCAATCTGTCCCAACCTGTCTGTATTTTTAAAACTTCATGTACCATTTCTACTCTTACCATTTTAACTGTTTTCACAACACTTTACAAAATGATGCCAGCTAATTTTTTTTTTTTTTTTTTTTTTTTGAGACGGAGTCTGGCTCTGTCACCCAGGCTAGAGTGCAGTGGCCAGATCTCAGCTTAATGCAAGCTCCGCCTCCCGAGCTTACCCCATTCTCCTGCCTCAGCCTCCTGAGTAGCTGGGACTACAGGTGCCCGCCACGTCGCCCGGCTAGTTTTTTGTATTTTTTTGTAGTAGAGACGGGTTTCAAAGTGTTAGCCAGGATGGTCTCGATCTCCTGACCTCGTGATCCGCCCATCTTGGCCTCCCAAAGTGCTGGGATTACAGGCTTGAGCCACCGCGCCTGGCCTCATTTTTTTTAATAAACTTCTGAGTAGCTCTGACTATATTGGTTGATTTTTCTCATCATAAATAATATAAATGTATATTAGGGGACATAAAATTAGACTATAATTTTATTATTTAGAAAGCAATTCCTATATTGATTACTTCTGATTAAGGACATAACAGTGTTTTATAGAGCATTATGAAAGACAAGGGAAAATATATGGAAATTGTAGTTACTGCTTCTGTTTTACATCATGTGGTTGTTAACTGGCATTTTTGTTTATCTTTTGATTCAAAAAAGCATTTTTTAAAAAATGAAAAGTAAATCTGAAACTGGAATTGTAGCTTTGAAATAACATACAGTACTATTTCATGCACATTTATTTCTATATACATGTATGATAGTTTTTCAGAAGTTCCTTTTGGTGAAGACTCATTGATCAACTCAGAGTCAGCTAAATATATTAAACATGCTTTATCTTAGAAAGGTCAGTGCTGAAAGCAGACAAATAAATTAGTTTATTTGGAGGGTTTCAAAAATGGACTTGTCATTGTTTGGCAGGTTGCCCCTCCTTGGTTGTCAAGGTCACATTCCCTGAATCAACTGCCCTTCAAGTACACTTTGGATAGGGAGTGCATCCAAAGGCCATCCTCCTGATTGGTTCCTCTGAGCCTCTTGTCTGTCTCCCGCTCACTTCCTCCCCGGATACTTCTCCCTCCCTATCTCTCTCTCTTTTCTCTTTTTCTGTCTTTTGTCCTTCCTTTCTTTTTCTTTTCCTCTATCTCTTTTCCTCCTTTCCATCCATCTTTCTGTCCCCTCTCCCAAACTCAATCCTTTATATTTTAGCACTTCTTGGTGTGGATGTAAACCTTAATTTTAAAGTCCCAGAGAGTTATTTAATAGCAATGTTTCCAGTCATTAAAAAAAATGTAGAGGATGAGGATTCTGATGATGTTCTTGGACACACTTTTTGGAGGGAAATGGAGTCTATCAGGAGAGAGTTGCAGGCATAGGAAATTAAGTCAGTCAGCTTCAGATTTACACTGCTGATCAGTGAAAACTCTTGTCAACCTTGCCTCACCCTGTGTATTCTCCCCACCTCTCCACTATTGATAAGAAATGTTTAAGCCAATTTTTCTACCTTTCTTTCTCTTTTTCTCCTTCCTTTGAGTTAATCACTGGACCATTAATGGCCCTTTGAAAAAACTGAGGAAAGAAAAGCCCTTTTAAAGACAGAATTTAAGTTTTACATTTTCTACTCTTTTAGGGAATAACTTATTAATGACATCAATTGTTTTCAGGACCAAGGTGATAATTAAATACCATCCTCTTGTATTTTCCTGGTATTTCAGATTTTCTAAGTTTGCATTTATTTATTATCACCTTCAGAAAATTTCTTTTTAAAGTAATTATAGTGGGCATTGTTGTCTCCATTCAATAGAAAAGGGAACAGAGATTCAAAGTTACTCCTTCAGTTGATTTGCAGTGTCTGTAAATTTTAATTCCAAACTGTTTCCATTAGATAGTGCTGCTTAGATCACAAACTTTTTTTTTTTTTTTCTGGTCTGTCAGTTTTCTTACCCTAATTAAGCTGTTGTAAACATTCATTAGTCATTCTTAGATGAAATTCAAGTAACAATTATTTTTATAGAGTATTTTATTAACTTTGTTTTTTGTAGTGTGTGTTCCTTTTTTTTTTTTTTTGAGATGGAGTCTCGCTCTGTTGCCCAGGCTGGAGTGCAGTGGCACGATCTTGGCTTGCTGCAACCTCTGCCTCCTGGATTTAAGCAATTTCTGGCTAATTTTTGTATTTTTGGTAGAGATGGAATTTCACCATGTTGGCCAGGCTGGTTTTGGACTCCTGACCTCAAGTGATCCGCCTGATGGGGCCTCCCAAAGTACTAGGATTACAGGTGTGAGCTGCTGCGCTTGGCCTGTGTTGCTTTTTATTCCTTAGTTTTTTTATATAGCATCTTTTATCACCTTGTATCCAGTTTTCTATGCAAATATTTGTTTTTCACTATGCAACTTCCTCGTAAGACTTTAACATATGTCTAAGATAATTTTGCTTTCTCCATCTCTTCATTGTTCTCTTTAAAACACTGAAATATCTTAATGATACGTTTCATATCGAGATGGCATTTTGTATGAAAAACTTCATTCCTCTGCTTTTTTCCCTCACAAATTTGGCATGTAAATATTGACACATTCCTTTTATATTATTCTACCATTTCTGTGGCATTTCACCAATGTGCAAGTCTGCACATGAAGGTATGTTTAGGAAAACTTAATGAACATCCATATTTGTACACCTGAGTACCATCATCTCATGCCTAAAATGTGCAAATAGCCTGATGACAAGCAACAGGCTTGTTCCTGGTCTTATCCAAGGAACTCAAGCTGTGTGCTGCCAATAGAGTGCTGTTTTCATTCAGAGAACTCTCCTACCGGGCTCTTTTTCTCTGTCTTTGTTGAAGGCCTTCTCCTAATAACTTTCCAGCTCTCTCTGTCTTATAGTGCCAACTAAAGAAAGTATCTGAAACCCAAAATTAAGTAGAGATGTTACATAAGGAAATTGTTTTAAGGGTAATTTAAATAATTGGATGTTTAATAGAGGATGCTTTCTGCATTTTTGAGAAGTTCAGACATAGTGGAAATGACTTATTTATATATGGCTACTTTAAGATTGAGACATAACTATTGAATTGACTTTGCTACACCACTGTCTATTTAAACTTTTCTTGAGTTCTTATGTGGCAGGCTCAAAAGATGAATTAGGGTACCCTGCATTCAAAGAAGCAGTTTATCATAAGATAGGCAGAATAGTTTTGACCAAAAAATTATAAAAGATATTGTAAGACAGGGATCCCCAGCCCTCAGGCCATGGATGAGTACTGGCCCACAGCCTCTTAGGGACCATGCTGCACAGCAGGAAGCGAGCAGCAGGAAAGTGAGCATTACCACCTGAGCTCTGCCTCCTGTCAGATCAGCGGTGGCATTAGATTCTCATAGGAGCAAACACTGTTGTGTGAACCCTGTTGTGAAGTGTGCATGTGAGGGATCTAGGTTACATGTTTTCTTATGAGAATCTAATGCCTGATGATCTGAGTTGGACAGTTTTATCCTGAAAGCATCCCCCTCTATGTCTGGGGAAGGAAAGGTTGGGAACCACTGCTGTAAGGTACTATTTGAAGACAATCCAGAAGTGATTTTTGCTTGTAGGTTTCCAGGCAAAGCCTGAGAACCAATTTTCCTATCCTGACCTAGAACCTGGTATTATCCACAACACTTAAGAACGTGTACATACCTGTGCTTATATTACTCTCTCCTTAGGACTACTGTGGCAATGACCCAAGCAAGCACTATTCAAGATATTGACCCTGAAAAGCAAACTTACCTGAACTGTTCTTTTGCTCTAGTATACACTCAAAAATCATTTAATTCTGATGAAAAGGGGTAGTTGTGTGATTTTGGGGTCAAATTTTAGACCTGTTAAAAAATTGTGTGTGTAATAAATTTACGTATTATACTTTACACACACACACACACACACACACACAAAGTTTCACTGTGTTAACCAGCTCTGCTCTAGATAAAGAACCAATGGGGTTTTGATGACGAGCTGCTCTCTTAGTTATGGGAGGTGGGGACTCTCTTACTTGCAGCCTTTTTTTTTTTTGAGACAGTTTTCCTCTGTTGCCCAGGCTGCTGGACTGCAGTGGTGCCATCTTGGCTCACTGCAACCTCCACCTCCTGGGTTCAAGCAATTCGCCTGCCTCAGCCTCCTTAGTAGCTGGGATTACAGGCTCATGCCACCACGCCTGGCTAATTTTTTTTTTTTTTTTTTTTTTTTTTTGAGACGGAGTCTCGCTCCGCTGCCCAGGCTGGAGTACAGTGGCCGGATCTCAGCTCACTGCAAGCTCCGCCTCCCGGGTTTATGCCATTCTCCTGCCTCAGCCTCCTGAGTAGCTGGGACTACAGGCGCCCGCCACCTCGCCCGGCTAGTTTTTTGTATTTTTTAGTAGAGATGGGGTTTCACCGTGTTAGCCAGGATGGTCTTGATCTCCTGACCTCTTGATCTGCCCATCTCGGCCTCCCAAAGTGCTGGGATTACAGGCTTGAGCCACGGCGCCCGGCCACGCCTGGCTAATTTTTAAAAATTTTTAGTAGAGATGGGTTTTGCCATGTTGGTCTCGAACTCCTGACCTCAAGTGATCCGCCTGCCTCAGCCGCCCAAAGTGTTGGGATTACAGGCGTGAGCCACTGTGCCCAACCTCTTTTTTTCTTATAAAAGATTTTTGCTGAATGAAAACTCAGTTCATTTTCTACCCAGAATCATTTTGCTGTGATAGGAGAGAGCCAACATTCGTCTTTTACTGATGCCAAATATGACTGCATGAAGCTCTATTAAACAGGGCGTGGTTTGGTTGGGAGTTACATCTTTATTTTGAATTTGTGGATTTTTAAGATAAGTGTCAGAAAATGGGATTCTTTGTAACCCTGCAATTCGTACAGCCAGCTTTTGTCTAATGTAGATGAGATTTGTCAGCTACTACCCAGAATAAGAAATTGATTTAAAGAGTTCAAATGAATGCGTTCCATATTTAAGATGTACATTCGTTCTAATTTCACAAAAAGGTGAAAAACAATTGTAAATGTTTCCTTTGCCAGGATAATTTAAGTGACTTAGTATTTAATGAAATACAGTTGTTATGGTGATAGCATTTTAGGACTGTTTTTGTCTACCTGTATCCTGTTTTACCTGACTGAATTTCCCCATCTGTGTTCTGATATAGCATACTGTCTCTCAGACAGGGCTTCAGACTACAATTGGATAACTCCCAGATATCTCAAACAAACATATTGATAATAGAATTCATGGTTTTTCTGTAAATACTTATTTTATTTTATTTCTTGAGACAGGGACTCGCTGTTTCACCCAGGCTGTTTGCTTACTTTCTAGCACTTGTAATCACAGCTCACTGCAGCCTCAATGTCGGGGACTCAAGCCATCCTCCTGTCTCAGGACCCCAGCTCCACCCCCAAAGTTGGGACCACAGGCACATGCCACCACACCCAGTGAATTATTTTATTCTTGGTAGTGATGGGGGTGTTACTGTGTTGCCTAGGCTAGTCTTGAACTCCCATAAGTACTTAATCTGCCTTCTGCTTCTCTGCTCTCTAGGCTTTTCTCCCATCATCAATGCACTCAAGAAAGAAACCTAGGTGGCATTCTTTTTTTTTTTTTTTTTTTTTGAGACGGAGTCTCGTGCCCAGGCTGGAGTGCAGTGGCCGGATCTCAGCTCACTGCAAGCTCCGCCTCCTGGGTTTACGCCATTCTCCTGCCTCAGCCTCCCCAGTAGCTGGGACTACAGGCGCCCGCCACCTCGCCCGGCTAGTTTTTTTTTGTATTTTTTAGTAGAGACGGGGTTTCACCGTGTTAGCCAGGATGGTCTCGATCTCCTGACCTCGTGATCCGCCCGTCTCGGCCTCCCAAAGTGCTGGGATTAAAGGCTTGAGCCACCGCGCCCGGCCGGTGGCATTCTTAAATGTCTTTTCGCTCATATTCAGGCCTCCAGCTATTGCTGTTCTACTCCAGATGTTTTTTTCCATCTGTCATCTATCTCTCCACCCACCCTCCTACTGCAGATCACGCTCACCTGCTCCCTGAGTTGTGGTCAGGCCTTTGCTTTCCTTGTTCCATTTTTTTCTCCCTCTCCCTTAATGCTTTCCCCATAAGGCATAAAATTTAGTTTTCTTTAGTAGATGATTTCATTCTTCTCCTTAAAAAACTCGGTGTCTTCAAATGAACCTTGGGATAAAGCAAAGTTTAACCATGGCCAAAAGGCCCTGTTTGACTTAGCTATTGCCAGGTTCCATGACCTTATCTTGTGCCACTCCTGGCTTGCCCTCTCCTTCAGCCATACCTTTCTTCATAGCGCCTGAAGGTTCTTTCTTGCCTGGGTCTTTCTACTTCTGCGTTGCCTATTCCCTCCATCTTTTCATTCCACTTCCCTCATCCGCACTCCCCACCGCCTCCATCCTCGATACACAAATGCTCCTGGCACCCTCCTTCTGATCCTGTGCATCTTAATGTTGTGTTGAGTTCCTTAGAAATAACTTCTCAGTCTACTTTATCTAAAAGAGGACTTTCTTCCCCATTCTTTAAAGACGATTTCCTTAGAGAGACTTCCCTTTACCTAGAGGAAATCTTTCCCCTCTCATCCTTGGAGATAACTGCTCTGTCTAAAGAAGATCACCCCTCCCTATTGCCAAAAATCTCTCTCAGCTAATTTTTTGCTTACGTGGTAGGACTTGTAATAGTAATTTGTTTGTTGGCAGTTTCTTGCCTTTGCCTCTAAGAGAATTTAAGCTAAATTCCTCCATTAAGAGCAGGAACCAGCTGAGCACAGTGGCTCACGCCTGTAATCCCAGCACTTTGGGAGGCCAAGGCAAGCGGAAGTCAGGAGTTCGAGACCAGCCTGACCACAATATGGTGAAACCCCGTCTCTACTAAAAATATAAAAATTAGGCAGGCGTGGTGGTGGGTGCCTGTAATCCCAGCTACTCAGGAGACTGAGGCAGGAGAATCACTTGAACCAGGGAAGCGGAGGATACTGTGAGCCAAGATCATGCCATTGCATTCTAGCCTGGGTCACAAGAGCAAGACTGTCTCAAACAAACAAACAAACAAACAAAAAAAAATTGAAAAAAAAAAACCAAACCAGGAACCAAGGTTGTTTTATTCATCTGGTATATCTAGTGCTAGGGACCTTGCTTTATGCAGAAGAAACACTCAATGCATGTCTTTTATGAAGGAATAGAAAACAACAAAAGAAAAGATCTCTTTAGAATTAAAAATTTTACTCCTAATTATTGTGTCTTTGGTTTATTTTACCTTAATGACAAAGAAATTGAATAGTGGTCCTAATCTTTGACCAAGAATTGATTTGATTAATCTTGCAATAAGAAATTTTTTTATTAGTTAGCTATTAAAAAAATTAAGCCTAGGCAATGTAGTGAGACCCCACCCCTACAAAAATTTTTTTAAAAAATTAGCTGAGCATGGTGGCATATGCCTGTAGTTCTACCTACTCAGGAGACTGAGGCAGGAGGATTGCTTGAACCAGGAGTTGGAGGTTGGAGTTGAGCTGAGTTATGATTGTGCCATTGTACTCCAGCCTAGGTGACAGAGCAAGACCTTGTCTCTTAAAAAAGAAAAAGTAGAATAAAATAAAAATTTACAGCAATATTTTTAATGCAAGATAATTTTTTCTAAATGGAAAAATAATATTTATAATTATACTTTGGAATAATTTATTTAGAATATATTTATGTTTTTTGCTCAACATTCAGGATATAGAAAACGCATAGCAATTCTCACATGCGTGCGCACACACACACACACACAAGCACACACCAGAACACCAAAACAAAACTTTTCTGCCTGTAGGGAGCATACGTTTTTAACAGCTTTACTGAGCTATTTGACATACAATAAACTGTACATTTAAAGTGTATGATTGACCTGCATAAATTCCTAAATGAATGTAACCCTGAACTTGCCTTATAAAGTTATCAGGAAAATAAGCGATATCAAATTATGTATGCATGCAAGAGAGTACCAAATGAATAATGGAGATTATGCTCTCAGTGAATAGCAAATGGTTTTAAAAAATATTTGTTGATAAGAAAATGGTTGCTCCTCATAAATCAGAAGATATTGCTTACGCTTTATTTCATTTAAACTTTTGTCTACCCCTTTTGTATTTTAGCCGGATGTTTCTTCTCGTGGGAGCTCCCAAAGCAAACACGACCCAGCCTGGGATTGTGGAAGGAGGGCAAGTCCTCAAATGTGACTGGTCTTCTACCCGCCGGTGCCAGCCAATTGAATTTGATGCAACAGGTAAATATTGATGCACAATTTTCTTTTCATTGATTTCATTTGATTTTTTTTAAGCAATTGGTTTAAATGTAGCCATTTAATACAATAATATATATATGCACCTCAGACCCACAGGGAAAATTATGGAAAGACAAACGATTTATTACATGATTTTTTCCTACAATTTTTTTGGTAGATGAAAGTATTAAAATTACATTGTATTTCCTTTGGTTCAGATGTCTTCTGCCATAAACTGATAGTATCAACCCACAGAAATTTGGGATGAATCTATTAAGATTTTTTTTTTACTTTTTCTGAGAATCGGGAGCTCATAGGCACAGAAAGACTTTTTTGCTGCTTCTCTGTCAACCAAAGTGAAGCATGATTCACTGATTATTGTAGAAGACCAAATCTCAGATCATGAATATATCCAAGCCTTGGGCTGTGCTATAGAAAGCAGTTGAGGAGGCCAGGCGTGGTGGCTCATGCCTGTAATCCCAGCACTTCGGGAGGCTGAGGCGGGGGGATCACAAGGTCAGGAGTTCCAGACCAGCCTCAGCGACATGTTGAAACCTTGTCTCTATTAAAAATACAAAAATTAGCTGGGTGTGGTGCACGTCTGTAATCCCAGCTACTCAGGAGGCTGAGGTAAGACAATCTCTTGAACCTGGGAGGTGGAAGTTGCAGTGAGCTGAGATCACGCCACTGCACTCCAGCCTGGATGACAGAGGGAGACTCCATCTCAAGAAAAAAAAAAAAAAGCAGTTGAGGAATCTTTTGCATTCAAGTAGACTTGGGTGATGTAAACAACACTTACCAAGACTTTGTTGGGAAAATTATATATTATGGTTCTGATAACAGGAGAATTTTATCTTAGGGACAAATTTCAGTGTCAGGATTGTGGTAGCAAGGAGAAAAATAGCATGCAAAAGATGAGAAATAAGTTTTACATTTTTACCAGTGAAATAAAATATGCAGAATTCTGTACACATTTATATTGGTATATTTATTTATATTTGTGAAATCTTAGATAATCGTTAAGGAAATAGTGTGACATTCTTCTAGTATAATAGTCTTACAAAATTTTTTATTGATTCTGATTTGCTGGCTTTGACAGAGTGCTTTAAGATAAACCTACACAAAAGTAATCCTTTTTTCCATATTGTTATTTCCTGCCAGTACTAAAATATATTGATGCTGGGAAATATGTCAGTGAAACAGGAATCATGAAGTGGACTGTTCCGTTTGACATTGTGATCAGTGCCAAAATGATTGTTAGTCATTAAGCCAGCTGTTAATGGGAACCAGATCACATGCACATGTTTTTAGGGTTTTTTTTTTCCATTGGAAATTATCTACATTAAACTCTGTTGTATTTTTCCATATATGGCTAATACTTGGAAAACTCCAAGAGTTTGTAAAAAGGCTCAATTTTACCATAAATGGAGAAATACCTGTGACTCAGAATATGATGGTTTTAGGGCATTTATTGTCTAACAAAATATGAGAACTAATAAAACGAAACCACAGTTTAGATTTTGATAGGTCGAACTGTTCAGATGTTTCTATACTTAACACCATAGGTTTTTGTGTATTGCAGGATAATTTATTGCTTCAGATAATTTTTGGTTTATTGAAAATAATATATGAACATGGTAAAACAAATTTTAAACAGTCTTAAAGCATGTACAATGAAACATACAACTCACTCACATCAGTCTTCTCAGAGACAATCACTTTTTTGTTTTTTATTTTTGAGATAGGGTCTCGCTCTGTCACTTGGGCTGGAGTGCAGTGGTGTGATCATGGCTCATTGCAGCCTCCGCCTCCCAGGCTCAAGTGATCTTCCCACCTCAGCCCCACAAGGAGTTGGGACTACAGAGGTGTGCCACCAGCCCGGCTAGTTTTTATGTATTTTTTTTTAAAGAGATGGGGTTTTGCCATATTGCCCAGGCTAGTCTCAAAACATCTGGGCTCAAGCAGTCTGCCCCCCTCAGCCTCCCGAAGTGCCGAGACTCCAGGTATGGCCTACTGTGCTCAGCCTGAGGCAATCACTCTTAACAATTTCATTTATCCTTCTAGAATTTTCTTGTTTCTATATATGTATGCATCCTTGAAGGAAAGGCAACTCAAAAATCTAATGCCTCCCCGCACTGTTCTAACAGTAGAAATCTCTTGTAGATCTTTCCTTGTCGGTATGTGAATTTACCTCATATTTTTTAAATTACTGATACTATTCTATTGTGTATGTGTACCTTATTTGCTTAAATTATATGTTCTATAGTGGATACTTCGATTATTTCCAGTCTTTTATTATGAACACTGCTGTAGTGAAAATGTTATACACATGTATTTGTACAAATATGTGAATATATCTGTATGGTAAAGGAGATCTTTGGATATGTATATTTAAAGTTTTGTTAGGTATTATAAACTTTCTCTCACAGAAGTTTACACCCCTCCAGTTATGTTTTGAAACCCATGGCAACCTCATTTATTACCGTATTTTTAAATCTTTGTCAGTTTTGTAGGAGGAAATAGTATCTGTTATGGTAATTTGCATTTCTTTAATTAATAGTAAGACTGAGTGTCTTCATATTTGTTGGTAAGCCTTCAGTATCCCTTTTCCTGTGAGCTACTTTTAGTATATTTGTACCTATTTTCTATTCATTTGTGATTTCAATAAATGAATCTCAGTTTATAGCACTCTATCCTTTCAGTGTTTAGTCCAGAATCTGGAGCCATGTTTGACATTGCATCTTTCAGTAGATCAAAATGTAACTGTTTCTCATCAGTCCACTGCTAATATCCTGGTTCAAGCCACCATTGTCTCCCATCTGGACTATTGTCCTAGATTTTTTAATTAAGACACTGCCAGCAACGAGATGGCACATTTAAATTGAGGTAATTTGACTATTTACAGAGAACTGTGCAGGTACCTGGGGATTGATTGTATATCAGCACTAGTTAAAATGTGGCCTCTAGGCCTGAAGGCAGTGGTTCCCAGAATCTGAAAACAGAATACTAGGTGTAGAGAGCCATGTGACAGGAGCTGTGGCTTTTTTCAGAGGGCAGGAGCCAGCCCCAAATGACCAGGGGATTAAAACAATGAGCTCACTCTGCTTCCTCCCTTTGATTCTCTGTGCTGTTCTGTGCCTCATAAACAGTAGACACTTTCCCACCTCACCCTTACCTGGGCTGTGTTTCCTGCCGGGACATTCTTTCCCTAAATGTTCACTGAGTATCTGCTTCACCATCATTTTGAGAATGGCTCAAATATGATCTTCTCAGTGATACCCTGACCATCTTACTTAAAATAACAACTCCCCCTTCTCACCTTGTACTTCCATCCTCTTCTCTATGTTTTCCAGTAGTGCTTACATTGTTATATGTTATTTATTTGTTTTTAGTGAATGTCTCTTTCCCTCAATTAGAATGTAAGTTCCATGAGGACAGTTTTTTATCTTTGTTCATTGCTGAAACTCCAGGGCCTAGAACATTGTCTGGTGCCCGGCACAAGGTAGTGCCCAGTAAATTGAAGAGATGAATGTACGATAAGAAGTTTTTGTGTAGTAAGGAAATAAATAAAGTCCTTTAGTTGTCATAGATGTACATATATATATAAAATATATTTATATGTATAATACATATATTCTTATGTATATGTATATCTTTTGTCCCTGCTTATGACATTTCTGTAATCCTTTTGTATAACTTCTGAGACCTCCCCAGTGGAAAAGAAATTAAGACTTAATTTTTTTACATTAGTATTTTTATTCAAATGGTGTTTATTTGAATGTAAGAGGACAACATAGATTTAAATAACCC
Organism: Piliocolobus tephrosceles; assembly: GCF_002776525.5. Taxonomy (NCBI): domain Eukaryota; kingdom Metazoa; phylum Chordata; class Mammalia; order Primates; family Cercopithecidae; genus Piliocolobus; species Piliocolobus tephrosceles. The sequence goes on from NC_045444.1 coordinate 72,651,258, forward strand.
AGTCAAGAAAATGTATATCTAAAACAGCCACATTAAACTATATTGTATTGAGCTTCAAGGAAGAAATGCTTATAGCCTATAGCATCCTGCTAAAACTTTCTTTATGTCTCTCTCCCAAGGGACTCTTCATCCCATCCTAGACCAAACATATAAGCATCTCTACAATACAAATGTCTTTTCTCTTTTTTATTATCTCAAGGGAGACAGAGGCTAAGCAGATATATGGGGTTTCTGAAGGCAACCTCCCTGGGGCTCAAACTCTGGTTCTGCCAGGTACCAGCTGTTGATGTTATACAGGTTACTATTAGGTTACCCTCTTCTCCCTAGTGCAGTATTCTCATCAACCTGCTTCATAGGTGTGGATTACACTGAATGAATTAATTTACATATAGGTGAAGACTTTTAAAGTGCTTAGGACAGGGATTGGCATACTGAAATGGCTCAGTAAATATGAGCTGTTTCAAGTCACTATTCCTCCCTTTTACCTTCTTAGAGACCCTCCCTATTCCTTCATTTGCTTCTGTATCCCTGCTGCATTCTCTCTTTTCCTTTCTTCCCCAATTTTGAAGTATGTTTAAAGTTTTTTTACCTGAAAAACTAATCAAAAACTGTTTTCCCTTGAAGATGTATCTTTTCTTAGTCATATCCTTCTCTTTTCTTTCCTTTACATCCATGATGTTTGAATACATGTTGTGTCTTCATCACTTGCCATGCTTCAACCCAACAGAATCACTGTTGGGTTGTGGCACCGACCCAACCCAGCAGTGATTCTAGCTGCGATTGTTAGCAGCAGCCTATTTGCTGGCTTCAGTGGATGGTTATGGTCCCTCATCTCTTCGGGCTGCTCTTTTACAATCACCCCATTGGCCATTCCCTCCTTAAAGTTTCTGCTCTTTGTTTGCTTGACGTAATCACATCCTTTTATCCCTCCTAAATTTCTTGATACTATTGTGGGCTTTCCTCTTTGACTCTTTTTCATCTCTCCATTATTTGTTATACCTCATGGTGTCATGAAAAGGAATAGGCCTTGTAGTTAAACAGACATGGGCTCAACTCTAGCCTCTGTCATTTTTTTCTAACATTACCTTGGGAAAATTACCTGCCATTCTCCTTTGTATAATACATTCCAGGGGTGATCATGAAAAGTATAAATTGGTTAGTTTATTTACTTTCTTGTGTTTCTGAGCCCAGAACAGATTTTAATGCTTAAAAGTGCCCTGTCCTCGTGTTTTTAATATTTGGGAAATAATTTACTTTATGAAATAGTCTCAAGAAAATTAGCTGTAATTATATGATGTGGGAGACATTACAACACTTTGTCATTATTCACATTTTTTTAAACTTCTGGGAAGAACTTTGGTATGCCTATGTGACTTTTTCTGGCCCATAAAACATGAGCAGAATCGTGTCATTTCTGGGTGGCAGGGTTTAAGAGCTGGGGCATTATTCTGCCCCTTCCCAGATGGTGTAGTGAGTAGTGATAGTTTAAATGGTAGAACTTCTGTCAACTTGAGGCCTGTAGTAAGGAAGAAATAAAGCTTAGACTCTTACTCATATGTGTGTATACAAAAAAAAAAAACTATTGTTATTTTTAACTACTTAAGATTTGGGGGATGCTTGTTACCATAGCATCATGGAAACTAAACTGAATAGCACATATAGGGATATTAAAATGGAATATTATCAATAATCAGCTGCTGGAAAATGGTTATTAAAACTGCTTTCTATTCTGCATGCCAGTTTGGTCTTCCTTTAAGTTTCTAGTCTGACTTACTGAGTATCTGAGTGACTAAATGACTAGGTATCATTGCTTATGCTAAAAATGGCCCCAGATGTTAAGTTGCATTTGGATTGAGAGAAAGTATAAATAGACTAAGTACCTGATAGGGGTATCATAGCTTTGGGGTTCCTTGAGTATAGTGACTTAAAACTGGCATGTGTTTTGTGGCCACTCTGGAAGCTATAGCTATAGAGTTGTTGCAAAAGATGTCATTTCTGTGGGGGCAAGAGGCTTTGAAGCCCGAATGACTCCTGTGTCTACTAGGTTTTGTTTCTTCAAATCTGAGCCGTCACCTGGCGGGGCAAAGAGAAGTACTCTGGACAGCTGGGTGGACAGCTGTATAGGAAAGTTCATGTAAGGATTCTCACCAAAGAGGTATGTCTGGTTCTGTCCTGCTGGAAAGCTGTGGTTCTGTCTTATATCCTTGTAGATAGACTGGTGCTGCATATGGTCTTTGGTAGTTTTCTGAGTCTGAAAGTTTGAGACTTAAGAAGCCCCAGATGATTGTTGCATCAACATTTGAAGTTTGTAACTATATGAAATATTCTAGGCTAGTTGCTGCATAGTCCGTTTCTCCTTTTAAAAAACAGAATAGTAATTATATTCCTTCCTACAAAAAAGAACAAACCTCAGCTAGCTCTAGAATCACAATAAACAATTTCACAGTAAAGTGCTTGGAGATACTCTAAATGCTTGGCATTAAGTAATATTTTGTAAAATGGTCCTTTCCTCTCCCATTTGCCTTTTAGGTCAGGTTCTGCCATATTGGTAGTCTCAGTGCACTGAATACAGTTTTCTTTCTTTATTAAGCTGAATTTTTTGTTGATTTTTTTTTTCTTACTGATGTTATAGTATGTTTGTTTCCCTGAGTAGACTATAAGCTATCTAAAGGCAGGAAACACATTTATTTCCACTCACCATTTATTCCATTTCCCTATGGTGGGTTGCCTGTGTGTATGTTGCATGCAAGTTTTGGACTCTTCATGAAAAGTAATAGAAATAGACTCTAGCTAAATTTAACAGAACACGAATTTGTTGGAAGGATGTTGATAACTTCACAGTTATCTGAAAAAATAGGCAGGAACCAAGAGAAGCTAACAAAAGAACAACTGGTGGATGTTATTGTTGCTGGAACTGCTGTTGCTGAATGTGGAATAGCACCATGAGAATAATTTCTTAACCATTATGCCACTTTGCATCATTTGCTAGAGTTTTAAAACTTTTATAGTAGTGTCTGTTTGGGTGAGTCCAAGTCTCCTATCTGTGAAAGACCTGGAAAGCCTGTCTTATCTTGCACAACTAAGAAGATTAAGAAGATTATGAGCTGTAGAGGGAACTAAAAAGTATAGGATTAAGAGGGTGCCTTTTTCTCCTTTTGACTGGAAAACAGGATAATAGGAAAGAAACATCCTTTGCAAATAACCCTGTTTATCTGTTGGGCTAATTAGTAATTCATGAACTAATTTTACTTTGTGTTTACCTGTGAGGTCCCTGGATATTAGATAGTATATAATTATTAAAAGGTCATTTAACTGTTGCTTGTCACATACATTAAGACATGCACTAGTAGCTAATTAAGAAAATCTGGATTTTGCTTTTAAGGTATCGTAACACAACTTTTTTAGCTTTTAAAGAAGACAAATGGACACTTTTGATGTGCTTTCTTTCCTATCCTGTAGCATGATTTTGGTGGTTTGAGTTGGGGATAAGAGAGAGGCTTTCAAAAATATATTTGAGAGACTAGTCTAAAACTTATTTTACTGTAATTCTGAACAGCAGATGCAAATAGATTCATACCAAAATAAAGGAGGCATAACTGGAAAGTATCTAACTTTGCCTGGGGACTTTGAAGAAGGCTTCCTAGATTAGTTGGTGACATTTGAGATAGCTAATGAAAAATGAGATGAAATTCCTTAGATGTCGAAGAGGGTTACAGCTTGAGAAAACAGTATGTGTATGCTTAGTAAAAGAAGTTAGTGACTGAAAATCAAGTAATTCCATGTGTCCTACAAATATGTATATGTATGTGGGCATAAGGGTTATATGTGTGTGGTGGTGGGGTTATGGTGTTGAGGGCATGATGAGGAATAAAACTGGAAATAGCTGAGGAAAGATATAAATGAGTTTTTAAAAAGATACTCTAAAGGTCTAGCCAAATAAATTTACCTTTAAATCTTAATGCATATAGAGTATTATATTAGAGATAGAAGGATCTAGAGCTCCATAGGGACATCTTGAATTTCTGGTTCCTTGTAGATTTCAAATGAACACTGCAGATGAACTAATACGTTCAGTACCCATTTTATTAATTTTCCTAGTCACTTTTTTGGTAAAATGATAGAAGTTACATGAAATAATGAATATTATCATATACATATATGATAAATATTATAGACATGACTTTTAAAAATGTGGAGTTTCATGATACGAAGTTTAATTTAGTAGAAGGTGCAATCCAGGATGGAAAAGTTACTTGCTGCTTTGATTTTTGAATAATGTTTATGCTTTAGTGAGCCTTCAGGAGTGAAAGGAAACCTTAGTCCAAAATTTAGATTTGCAAAATTTATTTCCAAAATGTGCTACCCTGTTAGTTTTCTTTCAAGATCTTGACTCTGGCTTGTCATCTTTATTGTTCTTTTTCCCCCGTATTTGCTTGATAGAATATATAAACAAAGCCACAACTAAGATGTTTTTAAAAATTTCTTATTTCATATGTTTATGCAATGATTGAAATATTACAACTTGCTTTTGAAATAGCAGTTGCCGTCTTGGATTTTTAAACCTTTTCATCCAGTGACTCTTCATAATTTATAGATTCTTAAATAGGGTCTTCATAATGACAGAATAGGTTTTTCCCCTAAATTGAAAGAATAATGTGAACTTTGTTTTGTTATAGAATTAGTGAAAATGAAACAGTTATTTGGGGGTATGATTTCTTTGTTTTAGTCTAAGATGATTGATACGTGGAAAACTCACAAGTGGATGTGGAAAAGTAGAACTGAAGAAAAGATTAATTGCATGATTTAGTTTAGGGATTAATGATCTATGTATTTTCAGTAGTAAAGTTATTCCAAACTATAATAGATTGCTATGCAAAACAATATTGAGACTATTCACGTAGCAAGCCTGGACTGTTCATGTAGTCTGTTATCTGTTTTGCCTTCATGGCTACATTAGTTTCCTGTTGCTATTGTCGTAAGTTACCAAAGATAACAAATTTGTTATCTTTAATTCTGGAGGTCAGGTGTCCAAAATGGATTCATTGGGCTAAATTAAGGTGAGAAACTGTTTCCTCTCCATTTCCAGCTGGTAGAGCCATTGGTATTCTTTGTCTTGTGGTTCCTTCCCTTATCTTCAAAGCCAGCAATAGCTACTGGGGTCGTTCTCATGCTGTATTACTTGAATATTGACCCTACTGCCCCCCCCACCCTTGTGATTTTAATGGGTCCACCTAGATAATCCAGACTTACCTCTTATTTCAAGGTACTTAATTTGATCACTTCTGCAAAGTCCTTTTTGCCTTGTAAGTTCATATATTTGTGTGTCAGTTTCTGGGAATTAGAAGTTGAATATCTCAGGGATATTATTCTGCCTATCACGGTGCCCTTTTATGTATTTTCTTTTTTAATTATTTGTTATTTTTTTCTTTAAAAAGGAGAGATGGGGTCTTGCCATGTTAGACCAGCCTGGTCTCAAACTCCTGGCCTCAAGCGATCCTCCCATCTCAGCCTCCCAAAGTTCTAGGATTACAGCTGTAAGCCACAATTGATATTGATTATACTGCAAGCTATGCTAAGACAAGAACCATGCTTATATAAGTAGGCATTGCTGTCTCTCTTGTTCTTTTTCCTTTGGCAGCTTTGGTTATAAAGAATGCAAACTACATTTAGAAGATGTAGGCTCAGATTCAGACTCTGATGCTTATTATTAACTGTGACCCTGGGCAAGCACCATCCACAATTTCCCCATTTGTCAAATAAGCATAATACCTACCTCTCAGGGTTGCCATGTAGATCAAATGAGATAATGTTAGTCCAGCATGGTGGCCTGGTGGCTCATGCCTGTAATCCCAGCACTTCGGGAGGCAGAGGCAGGAGGATTGCTTGAGTCCAGGAGCTTGAGACCAGCCTGGGCAACATAATGAGACCCCATATCTGATTTTTTTTTTTTTTTTTAAACAATGTCTATGAAGGTATTAGGTTGGTGCAAAAGTAATTGTGATTCTTGTCATTACTTTCAATACTTTGTAAACAAGAAAGCATTATACAGGTGAAGAAAGGATTGTTTATGTTGTGCCCATACTAGAACTGTAGGGAACTAAATAAGTATGGAAAAGGAAATAAATAAAGATAATTGTGGATATTCTTAAATTGATTATAGCTTGGTTTGCATTTTAACTTCTGTTATTGTGACATTTGAGAAAATCCTCTTCTTATAACATGTTTTCCTTTTCTAAGGAAGCAGATGTTACTGATAGACTGATCCTTGGCCATGTTTCTTAGTAATGTGTGTGTGTGTGTGTGTTTTTCTCCCAAAAAGATAGACTGCTAATGTGCATTGAGAAAAGAAACCATGTTTCACCACTGTACGAAAGTCTTTTTGCTTAGAAATGCAGGCTTACCTACCTGTTTGTTAAGTATGTTTTTTTGGTTGTTGTTGTTTTTTATTTGTTTGTTTTTTTAAAGGAGAAGCTCCTACCTTTATATTCCAAATACAGTGAATGGATGTCAGCTACCACTAACCATTTCTGTCATACCGAAGGGCATAGGTCAGATTACTGTTTTTCCTGCCCGAAACAGCTTGCTGTAATGCTTGACATTTGTTCCTAGAAGGGCCTGGCTGTAGGTTGAGAGTAAACCTTGGCTATGCCAGTTCTATGGTCAAGAAAAATGCTGTGGAATATTTTCTGGGTATAACTAGATTTTGTATTTAATAGAGAATATAAAACATTTAGCTGTTTTCTAGCTTGTGCAGTACAATTTCCATCTCGTTGCAATTAAAACACTCAGGCAGACCCTAAACTAACCTCCTTTAAGTTTTACTTCCTCCTATTGGTGAATTTTCTGTCTTCCAGAGTTGTGTCTAGGTATTTCTACAGTTGCAACTGTCCTGTACACTAAAAAGTTAAAAAGAAAAGTAGTTTCCCTTCCCTTGTTAATACAAAACAAATTTATACTAAGGAATTTTTAAAAATAAAAATGTTTCTCCTGATAAAATCTGTTATCCCGTTACAGAATTACACAGAGAGCTGGTAAGCCCTTTAGAAATCTTGTAGTCGAATTCATTTATTACTAATTGACTGTCAGTCATACAGTTAGTCAGTATTTTAATGTTTTCAGTGTTTTACTGAAACCAAACTCACAAGCTCTTTTAAAGTCTCTTCCTTTCCCTGCTCACTTTGACCTGACTCAAACCGTTCTTTAGGACTTAACATAGGATTGGCTTTCTTTCTTTCTTTCTTTCTTTTTTTTTTTAATTCCCAGTAAAGAGTTTTTGTCTTAAAATGTTAGATGCTTTCAGGATCATTTCCTTCTCATGACTAGAAGGAAACAAACCAGCATTGATAAAGCAGTGAGTGTTTTCAAAAGGCCTGTATTCTTTGTGCTGCACTCCAGCAGGAACATGGGAATTGCTCATGGAAGAAGAGGGAGATTTTGATTCTTTATTGACTGTGGTAGTAATAACTAACTCAGTGAATACCAATCCCAGTGAAATGAGCTTCATTCCTGTTTTCTTCTGGTTCTGCTTTTCTGACTCTTTTTGTTTATGTTTGGGAAACAGCTGTATCTTATTTTATGTAAAAGATGTTTCTGGATGGTTTTATATAAATTAGTAACACTTTGTCATATCCATGGATTATGGCTGCAGAACTCGTTTTTGTATATATAAATGATTTATTTTTCTAACACTTTGGATTTGGGGACCTTGGTCTCTTGGCTATTTTAAGTCAGTACAGGTAAGCTTCAAGAGACATTTGAAGACACTTTGGAAGTTTATAAAGCAAATTGTCCTTTCATTATTAGTACTGTTCTAATATCTTACCACTACCTATTGTCTGTGAGAGTTTCTTAAATAAATTAACAAGCTGTATTTCCTTACTAAATCAATGAAATCATTAACCACCATTTTAGTCTTCAGTAGTTATCTAGAATTTTTATTTTTTAATTAGTTATTTTATGCAATATTCTACTCTAATAGTTTGATTCTATAACATAGAATAGAGGTTCCTAGGAAGGTTAATGCTTTAAAAAAGAAGGAAGAGGTTCCTAGGAACGTTAATGCTTAAAGAAAGAAGAGCTTGTGTAATTAAAATTTTTTCTTGAATTTTATGAACTAAAATTCCTTTACATGTGTGAGATGAAAATGTAAACATAAAGTTAATTAAGAGGAGATGTGGGAGCTTCAAACTAAGCTTTTGTATATGAGTATTGAAGGATACTTATCCACACTACTTTTTAAAAAACCTTTAAAACATTTTATAAATAATGCACATCCATTGATGAAAATATGAGAAAACCTTTTGTGTGTGTATTTGTGCATGTGCCTTATGGCCTGTGTATATTCTGTGTGTGTGTGTCTGTGTGTAAATACGCAAAATACATAAAGTTATTATTTACTCGGTCACCTATTCTGTTGGACATTCTGTTGTTTTATAACAAAACTTTGACATGCTTATTAGTCTTAGTTTGTATTACAAAATATTTTTTAGTTAATTTTAAAAAAATAAATGTAGAAGTCATAGCAATGTGTGTTTCAAGATTTCTGATACATCTTTGCCAAATAGGACAATACTGACACAAGCAATATTTGAACCAAATTTGATACTATCTTCCTTTGCCTGACAGGTTAAACATATGTCTTATTTTAATATTCATTTCTGTTCTTTCTGGTAAGCTTGAGTCTTTTTTTCATAGGCTTATTAGCTCTTTCTGGGTTTTTAAATTTTGTTTTCTATTATCCATTTTCATTCTTGATCTATTATATTATTCATTTTTATTCTTGGTCTATTACTCTTCTGACACATCTATTTTTAATTAATTTTGAAAAAGTCATTTCATATATATTTATATATGTATATATATACACACACACACACACACACACACATTTCTGTTCAATGCCGCAGGTACTTTTTCTCCTGACACATTTGTCATTTTTAAAAACAGCTTTATTGAGATATAATTTACCATAACACTGACCTGTTTTAAATGTATAATTCAATGAATTTTTACTATATTTATAGAGTTTTATAGCTATTACTACAGCTTAATTCCACAGCATCTCCATTACCTTAAAAAGAAATGTGTCCAACATCAGTTTGTCCCCATTTGTACCTCCTGCCCTAAGCAGCTATTAATTTACTTTCTGTGTCTACATATTTTGGTTTTGAATATTTTATATAAACAGAATTATATGATACATAGTCATTCATATTATAGCATGTGTCAGTGCTACATTTCGTTTTTATTGCCTAACAGTATTCAACTGAATGAATAAACATTTTGTTTATACTAGTAGATGCACATTTGAGTGTTTTCTGCTTCTTGGCTATTATGAATAATGCTACTCTGAACATTCATGTGCAAATCTTTGTGTGGACATATGCTTTCCTTTCTCTTGGATAGATGTCTAGGAGTGGAATTGCTGCGTCATATGGTAATCTACATTTACCTTTTTTAAAAACTGTCAAACTATTTTCAAAAGTGGCTGTACCATTTTACATTTCTATTAGAAAAGTATGAGGGTTTCAGTGTCTCCATATCTGTATGGACACTCATATTCTGTCTTTTTTATATTATAATAACCATCCTAATGAGTGTGAAGGCATATTTTGTTGTGGTTTTGATTTGCATTTACCTGATGATGATGAATGTTGAACATCTTTTCTTGTGCTTACTGGCTGTTATTTCTTCTTTGGAGAAACATCTATTCAAATTCTTTGCTTATTTTTAATTTAGTTGTTTGTCTTACTGAGTTGTAGTTTTTTTTTTCATATTATTTAAGATACAATTTTTTTAATCCAGTATTTGATAAGCAAGTAATTTCCCCAATTTTGAGGGTTGTCTTTTTACTTTTTAAATGGTGTTTTTGAAGCACAAAATTTTTAAATTTTAATTGGCTAATATATCTACTGTGTTATCACTATGCTGTTGGTTTTCTAAATCATTGCCTAACCCGAGTTCATGAAGATTTATTTCCTTGTTTTATTTTAAGAGTTATATAGTTTTAGCTCTTACATTTAAAAATGCCTGTGATCTGTGTTGAGTTAATTTTCTGGTATGGTTTGAGGTATGGTTCCGAATTAATTTTTTTGTATATGGGTATCTAGTTGTCCCAGCACCATTTGTTGAAAAGACTATTTCTTTGCCACTGAATTTGCTTGGCATTGGCATCTTTGTCAAAAATCAGTTGACTGTGAATGTAAAGGTGCCTTTGATGTACTATTTATGTACTACTAAAAATACTAAAAGTGTCACCATTATAAATACGTCACCATTGACTATTGTACACATTCAGATTTTAGGCATGCTAGTATCTGAATATTTGCAGCTCTGAATCAGTGGAATATGTTATTTCAAAATAGCATTGGGTTACAGATAAATGCATGATAACAGTAGTTGTCTGACCTCCAAATCATTTTCTCTCAAATTTCTCTTATGGTATTTATGGCTCTCTGAAAATATTTTATATAATTATGTATTACTTTTCTCCTTCAAAAGCAAAGACTTATCTGTCTCATTTAATGCTATATTACTAGCATATAGACATAGGAGGTACCCATTTATTTATGATTTATTTATTTAAATGGATAATCAAAGAGATTTCTTCCACTAACCTGTCCATTTTTACATAATAAATAAGCATGCTTTATTGGGAGATTTTTTTCCCAGCAAATTTGTTATAGGAAGTACAACTAAGCAAGTGATGTTTGAAGTAAAAAGCTGCTTAAGAAAGTCTGTAAATTGTCTATGAATGCAGGGTGGTATTGTTTTAATAGCCTTTTTTTTTCTTTTTACTTTTTTTATTCATTTGTTTTAGCAAAAAGTAAGTTAAGGACCTGAATTATTTCATTATTCATACAAGTCATAGTAATGAATAGGAGCCAAATGACTAAAACCACATTTAGCTTCAAAATGGAAGTTGACTCTCTTGCTTTTCTAATGCTTTAGCATTCTTGTTCACTTTGGCCTTTTCACAAAAAGGTGACATAATCTTGTTCCAAGGGATGCTCTTTTGGTATGAAAAGAAGAAACAAAACATTTTGCTTAGGGTAAGAAGGTAATTGTATCTTAAAAATAAGCACTGCCGGCCGGGCGCGGTGGCTCAAGCCTGTAATCCCAGCACTTTGGGAGGCCGAGACGGGTGGATCACGAGGTCAGGAGATCGAGACCATCCTGGCTAACACGGTGAAACCCCGTCTCTACTAAAAAAATACAAAAAAACTAGCCGGGCGAGGTGGCGGGCGCCTGTAGTCCCAGCTACTCGGGAGGCTGAGGCAGGAGAATGGCATAAACCCGGGAGGCAGAGCTTGCAGTGAGCTGAGATCCGGCCACTGCACTCCAGTCCGGGCGACAGAGCGAGACTCCGCCTCAAAAAAAAAAAAAAAAAGCACTGCCCATAATTGTCCAGCAAGTTGAATGCCAAATGTGTTGACAGTGCCTTTGGAAACACCAGGGAAAAAAGTTGGCTGCTAATAAGGAGTAGAGTCGAAAACTACAGCAATCTGCTTTTCTCATTTGCTTCTGTCCTCAAGCATGCAGTCATGGGAGTTTGATAAAATGCAAATGACAAGTTTGAAAACCTGGCAAAACAGACATGAAATTTTCAAGTCTCTAGTGATTTACTTGCTTATTAATTTCAAGTTTCCCTAGCAAAATTTTCCTGTGTATTTTTGAAAGTGGTAGTACAGAGCCATATGTTAATTTACATAATGCAGAGCAATTTCTTCTCAACTTTATTAGAGAGATTTAAAGATTATTAAATAAATGATATTTAAGATTTAAGTTATTTAAATACTTTATTTAGATAATTAAATAAAATTATTTTATTGCGTGAGATACTCTTTTTTCTTTTTTATTTATCTGGGTGAACAGAGCTAATCTTCCAATGGCTTTTGTGATTATGGACAGAAATCTTGGTATTCTTGGCTGTTGCCTGCGAAAGCATTTCTTCCAGCCCTTGAGTTTCTGTGGTTGTCTGTGTCCTGTTTCCTTTTCAAGTGTGTCAGCATAGTCCAGGCTATCTGAGGAGGTTCAATATCATTCTAAATGCTGACTTCAGGGCTGTGATTCAGAATATTTACGTCGCTCATGTGCCTCAGGATAGCTGCCAGTTTCAGCCAGGCCATGAATGACCTTCTTGTCAGTTTGTCTGGAGAGCAGGCTTTCTTTTGCTTTCTCTTCACCCACTCTGTTTTTACTTCCTCTGGGTGAAACTTCTATGTAATGTTGAATCAAGGATTTTAAGACTTGGTCTCCAGAAGAACAATTTTGATTAGTAAAGAAAAACTTCCTAATGAGCAAACTTCTTAAAAAGATGGTAACATGAGCTTGTAACTCTGTTGCAGCTGAAGGCATTGAAAGCAGTGGATGATGTTTTTCTTTTTGAAGACCATTGACTAAGTTTTGGGTGCCAATGTATGCCAGTGCATTATATCCAGTTATATTGGACTACTTTGGTTTCCAAAAAGATATGTCAAATTCGTACTGATTTTGCATGAATTTTCTAGCTTAAGCTAACCCTGATGTCCTCAAAGACAGATATCCATAACTGTTATGGCAAGGGATGTTTTTGATACTTTTTTAAAGAAATAGGAAACAGAACATGGTAGCTCTTGACAGTGCCCAGCAGCATCTTGTGCCACCATATACAAGTTTAAAGAGAAGTAACATTTGTTAAGAAAAACATTCATGGAGGTAAGTTTTCAAAGTTGTAGGGAGAGATTGGATAACCTTTAATAAAGAATAAATTTCACTTTTCAGGAATATAATAATTGAGAAAAAATACTTAGCAGAGACGGCAACTGAGAAATCCCATAAAGCCCATTCTTAGCATGGCATAAACGCTCTTGACAAAAGTGGGAATGTAAATTAATACAGCTACTATGGAGTACAGTACGGAGGTTCTTCTAAAACTACAAATGAAACTACCATATGATCTGGCAATCCCACTACTAGGTATTTATCCAAAGGAAAGGGAATCAGTATGTCAAAGAGACATCTGTGTCCAATGTTTATTGGAACACTGTACATAATCACCAAGATATGGAATCAGTTCAGGTGTCTAACAACAGATGAATAGATAAAACATGGTGTGTACATATATATGTGTGTGTATACATTATTTTATATATATATATAATGTATATATATTCCTGTCTGTGTTCAGGAATATGTATATACAGTGGAAAAATGGTGTGTGTGTGTGTGTGTGTGTGTGTGTGTGTGTGTGTGTGTGTGTTCAGCCATAAAAAGAATGAAGTCCTGTCATTTATGGCAACATGGATGGAACTGGAGGGTACTATGTTAAGTGAAATAAGCCAGGAACAGAAAATTAAACACTGTGTGTTTTCACTCATAGGTGGAAGCTAAGAAAAAGTTGATGTCATAGAAGTAAAATGTAGAAGATACTAGAGGCTGGGAAAGGTAGAATGGCGGCAAAATTACAGCTGGATAGGAGGAGTAAATTCTAGTGTTTTCTATCACTGTAGGATTATTATAGTTAAAAATAATGTATTATCTAATTTCGAATAGGTAGAAGGAAGGAATCGAATGTTCCCAACACAAAAAAGTACTAAATGTTCAAGGTGATGAACATGCTGATTACACTGACCTGATAAGTATAGATTATATGTATTGAAACATCACTATGTACCCCTTGAATATGTAAAATTCTTATGTATCAATTAAGAAAAAAAGGCTCTTGGCCAGGCCAGGTGGCTCATGCCTGCAATTCCAGCACTTTGGGAGACTGAGGTGGGCAGATCACCTGAGGTCACGAGTTCAAGACGAGCCTGGCTGACATGGTGAAACCCTGTCTCTACTGAAAGTACAAAAAATTAGCTGGGCTTGGTGGCATGTGCCTGTAATCCCAACTACTCGGCAGGCAGAGGCAGGAGAATCGCTTGTACCCAGGAGGCAGAGGTTGCAGTGAGCTGAGATCGTGCCACTATACTCCAGCGTGGGCGACAGAGCAAGACTCTGTCTCAAAAAAAAAAAAAAGAAAAAGAAGAAAAAGCTCTTGATAACCACTCCCTTCCTGATCATTCTCTGTAGTTACAGTGAACAATTCTCTTAAAAAATTCAAGATGATCCACTCTTCTGTGAATAGAGAAACACTCCTGAATTTTCAGTTAGGATTTGAATCCAGAGTGGAGGGAATAAAGTTTCTAGGCAAGAGGACCTCAGACCCAAATGCCTGCAGGTGGGAATAAGCATGACTTGTTTCAGAGACTAGGGATGAGGGATAAGAGTATTCTTTCACATAAAAATAAGTGTATCAGCCAGGCATGGTGGCTCACACCTGTAATCTCAGCACTTTTGGAGGCTGAGGCAGGTTGACCTTGAGCTCAGGTGGTCAAGACTAGCCTGGACAACATGATGAAACCCTGTTTCTACAGAAAAAACAAAAATTAGCCAGGCATGGCGGCATGCATCTGTAGACCCAGCTTCTCTGGAGGCTGAAGTGGGAGGATCACTTGAGCGTAGGAGGTTGAGGCTGCAGTGAGCTGTGATCACACTACTGCCCTCCCAAAATAGAAATATTCCTAAATTTGAAATTGAGGGATATGTAGGGGATTGATTAAATAAAGTATTCTGTGGCTATACAATAGGATACTACACAACAATGAAAATGATATTATAGGTCTGCCTTTATAAGTGGCTTATTAAGCGTTATAATGATAAGTTTAATGTTATCTTAAATATTGACTTAATATCTGTTTTACATATAAAAACATGCATATATTCATGAAACAAGTCTTTAGGATAGATAGTAATGTGTTAACAGAGGTCATTTCTTTATAATGGGGTTGTGGTATTTAGATTTATCTTTATATATGGCTTTGTTTTATGTTTTGGTCTGTTTTGTAATGAATAAGACTTTTATAGTTAAAGTAAATACAATAAAGTGTTAAAAAGGTGAGAAGGTACCATTAGTCTTGTACATATATTTTGTACTTATTGATTACTATGTCTTAAATAATATTTTGAAAATTTTCAAACCTGTAAAAATTTGAATTTCAGTAATACAATGAACAATGAACAATACACTGTTCACCTAGCTTCACCCATTGTTGCAGACATTGTTACAGTTAACCCCTAAATACTTCAGCATGTATTGCCTATAAACTAGGACATTTTCTTATATAACTACAATATAGTCATCACATATTAGAAACGAATCATTATTATGAATAAAGTAATATAGTAACAATGTAATTATTACTGAATTATACATTATTACTGTTATCTAGTTCACAATTCACATTTCCACATTTATCCCAATAAAGTCCTTGTAACTTTGAAAAAACTTATTTGGACGTAAAGTTCAATCAGAGATCACATCTTACATTAATTGCCATGCCTTAGTGGTCTCTTTTAATCTAGAAGTGTTTCCTACTCATTTTGTCTTCCACGATATTGACATTTTTGAGTACTATCCCAGGTGTGCTGTAGGCAAGTATACTTGTATTGGTAAGAATATAGTGATGTTTGGTCTATCCCAATGCATCATTTTGTTTTTGACACTGGAGTTTTAGTGTACAGAAATCATTTTCTCAATAGTGAGGACTGAAGTAATAAAAATAAGTGTTTGATTGGAGTGTGCCATATTGAACTCCTTTTTCTACCAACAA
Source organism: Piliocolobus tephrosceles (assembly GCF_002776525.5). Lineage (NCBI taxonomy): Eukaryota > Metazoa > Chordata > Mammalia > Primates > Cercopithecidae > Piliocolobus > Piliocolobus tephrosceles. The sequence goes on from NC_045444.1 coordinate 72,666,893, forward strand.
AATCAGGTTTCCTGGATTCTAATTCTTGCATTGTTATGTCACAGGCACAGGTCTCAGTCTTGTCTTTTATAGTGTTTTACACAAAAGTGTTTCATACCATTTAATTTTCATAAATATCTTTATGCCCTACAGAAAGAACTTCTGGGAATAGATGATCATGTGTATTTGTTTAATAATTAATTATCTAACTGTTGAGCAACTGGAAAACTATTTACAATTGCTTTTTCAATCGTGTATTATGATAATTAACGGGACTAATAATAACACCGAGGCACTTCTGGGTTATCATGTAATCTATGTTTCTGATTAGTTGAAAGTCTCTAGTGTATATAAAGTGTATATGAGAAAAATAAACAGTGGAGTATTTGATTAATCAAAGGTGTACTATTTCTCAACCTGGCTGGATAAAAATAAACTGTTATGTTAAAAACAGTATATTTTGGGTCTTACTACTCACAATATTCTTTTTTAGGCAATAGAGATTATGCCAAAGACGATCCATTGGAATTTAAGTCCCACCAGTGGTTTGGAGCATCTGTGAGGTCGAAACAAGATAAAATTTTGGTAAGTCTTCTGGATATTTATTCACAGGTGAGTTTAGTCAGTTTATGTAGAGACACAGGAGGTTTTATATTTTCAGACTGATAGTAAAATTCAGTATGCTCAAGGGTGCAAGGTATAACAACATAAGACAGCTCTGATCAAAGGCCACTCTGTCCAAAGAGGCCATCTCTCTTGCCCTTCTTGAACAGGCTTTCACTTCTTTTCACCCTCATTCCTACTTTGTTTTACCTGCCCCACTTGATAGTTCCTATCAGTTTATTTCCACCCAGCCAAGTATAGGAATAGTGTGGCTTTGGTTAACAAATGCTTTACTACTTCCTCTCTTTCTCTCTCCTTTTTTTTTTTTTTTTTTTCCCTGAGATGGAGTCTTGCTCTGTCACCCAGTGCAGTGGTGCTATCTCGGCTCACTGCAACCTCCGCCTCCCAGGGTCAAGCAATTCTCCTGCTGCAGCCTCCCAAGTAGCTGGGATTACAGGCATCTGCCACCATGCCTGACTAATTTTTGTATTTTTAGTAGAGACAAGGTTTCGCCATGTTGACCAGGCTGGTCTCTAACTCTTGACCTCAGGTGATCCACCCACCTCGGCCTCCCAAAGTGCTGGGATTACAGGCCTGAGCCACCGAGCCCGGCCACTTCATCTCTTTGAAAATACAACATGATGTTGAAGTGGGATACAGAACAAAGAAAAAAAAAGTAACAACCTTCCTTCACCTCATCCCCCCTATGCTGCTGTCCATTCCTCTGCTCCTCTTCTCAGACACTTTCTGAAATGTTTTCTATGGTAGCCATCCTAGTTCTTTACTTCACATTCCCTTTCCTATGTCACCATTGACTTTCCGGTCACTGAAATTCACTAGCATTTATATATATGTACATACATACATACCATTATGTTTTGTTTTCTCTGCTGGTATTTATTTTTTATCTTTCTTGCACTCTCAGCATTATTCAGAATAGTCAACATCCCTTCTTTTTTTAACTAAATTTTTCTTCTCTTGGTTTCTGTGAACTGTATTTTCCTGGTTTTTCTCCTATCTTACTGGCTGCTCTTTTGTAGTCTCCTTTAATGGCTCCTCTTCCATTCAATTTCCAAATATTGGGGTGTCCTTGATCTCTATTTAGCTTCCTTTGCTTCTTCTAACTACAACTTTTACCTAGAGTTCCTAGTCTCTCCTATGGCTGTAAGTATAATCCCCAAATCTATATCTCTAGCTTTTAATTCTCCCTGGACCCTTTAAGTCATATTTCCAGACTACCTATTTGGCTTCCAAATGAACGTGGCCAAAATAGGACTCTTGTTTCCTTCCATGAAAGAAGAAAAACAAATAAAAAGCTATTTTATATATATATATAAATATATATATAAATATATATAAATATATATAAATATATATATAAATATATATATAAATATATATATATATATATTTCCCAGTTTATTAGGAGGCCTGATTTTCTGCCCTATTCACTAGTGAGCACTCACAATCTGTCTCAAAAATATATCTCACATTTATCAGTAGATCTACATGTCCGCTATTTCTACCCTGCAACAAGCCACCATCATTACCCCCTTGGACCAATGCAATGGCTCTTCTCATCCTGCTGCTGCTTCTCTTACCCTAACTGCAAGAAGGACCAGAGTGAACCAGAGCATTTTACCTTGATTAAAACAGTCAAGTGGCTCTCTATCACTCTCTGAATAAGTATGATAAGCTCATACTGTCTTAAAAACATCTCCAAAAACAAGTCACTGGCTATGTCTTTGGCCTCCTCTCACTCCATCTTACATACTAAAGCCAGGCTTGTCTTTATTTCTTCCACATTCCAAATCATTTCAGTTAGTACCTTAGTGTTTGTGTTCCCTCTGCTTGTATTAGTTGTCTTTATGATTTCTACTTGGCTAGCCCTTTGTCATTCAGATTTCACCTTTAATTTATTAATTTCCTCAGAGACCGCTCTGCCTATTTTAATTATTTACATAGTATTTATTATTGCCTTTATTTTTTCATCTAATTATGCTGCATAGGATTTGCTTAGGAGGTGAAGTTTTAGCAGACTTTAAAGGATGTGCCACATTTCAGCAATTGGAGGTGAAGGATTGGGTTAAGAGTGGAGATATTCTAGGCAGAAAGAGGTGCAAAGAAGCAGGAGTAAGCAAAAGGAGCAGGCTACCCACTCTGGAACATCAAGTACGTGTAGAGAAGTAGCTGCTATGACCTACTTTCACTGTTTTCAGGGTACATATAGAATAAGTCAGTACTGATGTTCTGCGGTGCTTATGTTAGCACTTTGCTTCAAAAAGTGTTATAGAAAACCAATTAAACCTTTTTCACTAAATGAATTGTTACACATTTGGTAGATTACTATGCTGTTAAAGCATTCATTACTCTGCTACTCTACGTGGTATTTCAATCTAGAATGCTGAAAACAAAAAGGTCAAATACTGCACATTCTTTTGCTCTCTTAATAAATTATTTGCTGTATAATTTAGGGGATATATTCCCTATGCATGAGTGTTACTTAGTTCAAAACCTAATTTAGTCTCTACCTTTAGCATAGCATATTGCATCAAGAAATATACTACCTGAAATAACAATTTTTCTAACTATTTTGAAAAAAAATTTGGACCACAAATATGGCCTTCGGAATAATGTGAGACAAAGACTTCTTTTAAAATCTTTATTTACCACTATGGTAAGGAATTTAAGGTATAGGATAGGTTTGATTAATTTCTATGAATGCTTTGCAAGTTGGCCAGGTGTGGTGGGTGTGTTAGCTTACAACTAGCATGTTGGGAGGCTGAGGCAGGAGGATTGCTTGAGCTCAGTTAGAGACCAGCCTGGGAAACATAGTGAGACCGCGTTTCTACAAAAAATTTTAGAAAATTAGCCAGGAATGGTGGCATTCACATGTGGTCCCATGCCACATGCTACTCAAGAGGGTAAGGCCAATTACTTGAGCTCAGGGGTTCAAGGCTGCAGTAAGCCATGATCACGTCGCTGCACTCCAGCCTGGGCAACAGACTGAGACCCCATCTCAAAAAAAGAGAAAGTGATGTTATATTCTGAAGTAGTATAGAGCATCTGAAACGCTAAATTTTTAGAAAATCTTTATGTCATGGACTAAACCTTTGATTTTAGGCCTGTGCCCCATTGTACCATTGGAGGACTGAGTTGAAACAGGAGCGAGAGCCTGTTGGAACATGCTTTCTTCAAGATGGAACAAAGACTGTTGAGTATGCTCCATGCAGATCACGTATGTACAGGATATTGTACCAGCCTTTAAGAAGAGGGGTGGGAAGCCTAGTTTGTTAAAAATATGTGTGTGTGTGTGTGTGATTAAAACATATAGACATATTATGGGAACAAAATGAAAACAATCCTACTAAGGTAAAGAGATTACAAATGTGAAGTAAACAGGTTTACTTTTTCTAAGAACTCATTTTCATCTTCCTTCATTCGTATATGATTTTAAGAACCTGTATTTTTGATGACTAATAGTCAAAAGATGCTCAGTTGAGCTTCTCTAACAGAGAAGATGTGGACCCTACAACTAAAGATTCTGATTCAGTAGCTCTAGGTCAGGCCTGGGTACCTGAATTTTTAACAGACTCTGCAAGGCAAGTCTGATAGATACCAAAGTTTGAGAACTCCTGCTTTATAGTAATAATGATGTCGAAAATAAAAAAATATTATGTCTTAAAGAGCCAAAGTTAATATAGGAAGATAAACATTGAACTCAGGAGTCTTGACTCTGAATTTTCCTGCTCTTAATCAGAGTTTCTTTGTTAACCTGCTACCAAGCCCACCCCTTTTTGGTGATCCAGATGATTTTATGCTCTTTGCTAATATTACTTGAAATTTCAAAAGGAATTAATATCATGACTAATGATGACTTGAAGCAATTATAATTTTGATTATGCTTTTCCAAAATCTATACATCCTCTTCTCTTTGGAGATTCCAATCCTTTTGTGCCCCGCTACTCTTTGCTGAATTAGCTACTACTTTAGATCTTCCTTATACCAGAAGCATAAAAATAGATTACTGAAATGTGTATAGTGTTTATGCCTAGAGCCCTTAGGCCATTATTTTTTGTGTTCCACTGGTCACCACATAGTTTATTAGAGAAAATTAGTAACAAATGCACAACATGTAAGACTCTTACTCCTATATTTGTTTTGTCCATGTTAGGTGACATGTGACACTAGGTCAAAGGGACTGTTCTATCTTCCAAATTCTAAGTAGTTAAATCTACAGGAAACTGCAGATTATTTCAATAAACACTTATTTTCTTAGCCCAACACTTTGATACTACCTATTATAAGTGGGAAGTGGACATTAAAAGAGTGATACCTACCCAAATCTGTATTGTTTGTTAGGAAAGAGAAAAAATTAGGTTAGAAAGTATACACTGCACAGGATGAGGGAAATTGAGGCTTTATCCTCAGGGCTTGGATGCCATCTGTACTGCCATCTTTATGTTGGTATTTTGGTTATGGTACTGTCATCTTTGGTAGTAGGTAGAGAATCTGAAGATTAAATTTGTATTTTTAATTTCTTTATTGCAAAAATGTTCCTATTTGAGAAGATAATTTAATAGCTATGAAGAATGAGTTAACCCTTGTATGCCAGGTTTGTTACTTATTACTTATATGATGTACACACACACACAATACACCCTTATTTTCATTTGATGCATGTGGGAACTGAGAATCACATAGTTGAGGCAATTTTATTTCCATATCTCATGGGGTTAAGAGTGGGGATATTCTGGGCAGAAAGAGGTGCAAAGAAACAGGAGTAAGCAAAAGGAGCAAGCCACCCACTCTGGAGCATCAAGTACCTATAGAGAAGTAGCTGCTATGACTGACTTTCACTATTTTCAGGGTACATATAGAATAGGTCAGTGTTGAAGTTCTGAATGGTCAAATGAGGATTTAAACCTAAGTTTGTCTATTCCAAAAGAACCTTTCCTCTACATTATTCACAATAGAAAATGTTTTCCATTTCAATTGCTTCTGTATTAAGCGCAGCTTTTCTATAAAGAATACCTCCTGCTTTCATGACCTAGGTTTGAATAATTCCTGATATATAAGAATACATGGAAATCTCCTGAAAACATGCATTCTAATGATGATTCCCTTGTTCACAGAATGCTCTTATTTGGTTTAGGCACAGAAAGTATAAAGTCATTTAAAGCTATATTTTCTAAGGTATCCAAATCAGGTCAATGAACTGTGGCTTGTGGGCCTCTTTTTGTGACTGAAGTTTTATTGGAATACAGCCACACCCATTTGTTGATGTGTTATCTGTAATGATCTAGTAGAGTTCTGAGAGTTGAGTTGCTACACTGTGAGCCTAAAATATTTACTGTTCAACTTTTTACAGGAAAAGCTTGCTGAACCCTTATCTAAATAATAAAACCTGAAATCTTAGGGAAAGCTTAAAGAACAATCTCAAAAAACAAAACAAAGTGCATGCCTTTGTTTCTAATAGGCCTGGCGCTTTCAGTAACCCTTGATTATTGTACATGCTTTTTGATTCAACCTTTGAAATATTAAACCACCTATAATAGGCTTAAATTGTGAAGGGCATCTTGTTTGGAGAAGAAGACTTAGGAGTGGAAGTCTGAGAACCTGGGTTATATTCTGATTTTCTGCTGACAATCCACCTATAGCTGTGGGTAATTCACCTAACCACTCTGGGCCTTTGTTTCATCATTGGTAAAACACCAATTCACACAAAAAATTTCAGAGATATAAATTTAGTGTTTTTTTTTTTATCTGTTTCATACTTCAGTAAATTATGCAAACCAATAATTGGTTTTATGAGGTGGTGTCAGTTTTGTGGGACTACATTGCTAACTTCTTAGTAACTTTGCTTGTCTTGGTGGCAGATTGTGGGTTGTTTTGTTTATTTGTTTGCTTTTGGGTTTTTTCTTTTTGTTTGTTTGTTTTGGTGGTTTGGTTACTTGGTTTGTTCTGTTTTTAACCTGACTTATATGAACATCCTGGATAAGGGATTTCACTGTCTGTCACTAACTTACCTTATTACTGATTACATTTGCTTTCAGCTTTTCCATAACTGCATGGTAAAACCTCAACTCTTAGGAAAAGCATAAAAAACAACCTCAAAAAACAAAAAAACCAAGTTACTTAGGGAAATTAAGTAACTCGACCATGGCCAACCAGCTAGTAAATGAGAGTATAGACCTGACCCCACGTGTGTCTACACCCCCTACACTGCACTGTCTGAAATCAACAATATACTTATCATTTCCTGAGCAATGACAAAGGACATTATGCAGTAGACCAAATGTTCTTCTGTTCTAAATTGCCTAGCCACGAATCATATGATGCAAATACCCTTTCAACTCCATGCTCAGACTGAATCTTCTGTTCCTTTTGTCTGCTTTCTGATGCTAATATTATTTGAACATAGATTTTTCTCAGTAATGATTTCTAGTTGGCTTTTCCTTTCCCTTTGTCATTACTCAGGGAATGATAAAGATATTACTGATTTAAGACAGTGCAGTGTAGTGGTATAGGCACCTCTGGGTTCAAGTCCCACTCTCTTATTTACTAGCTGGTTGGCTATGGTCAAGTTACCTAATTTCCCTAAGCATCAGTTCCATTACCTGTACAAATTATTGAGTAATAATAGTATCTCTCATAGGATTGGTATAAAGACTTAAAAAAGATGATGTCATGTAAAATGCTTTAGCATAATACCTGACTCAGAGTAAAGGCTTAATAAACCCTAGCTGATCTTACTGTCAAAATCAATAATATTACTATTTGTAATGTCATTACCAGACCTAACAAGTGGGAGAAGTGTTAACCATCTGCAGGAATAAGTACCAGAGCCTGCACCAAAATATTTTATATTCAACATAAAGTCTTTAAATTGGCAAAAGCACTCAGTTTAATATATACCTGTTAAGAAAATTTTAAGGGACGGTCATGCTTTTTAACTGGATATTCTGGGAAACCAAATAAAGCAGATAATTGTACAGTATGATAATCAAAAAAAGGATGTCTTTATAAATAGCTTGAAATAGTTCCCCAGATGCAACTCGAATAAAGGAAATAAATAGCTGACTTGCTCTAACTTGAGGTTAGAGCAGAATTCCTTAGTCTGATTCACTGGACGCTGGAAACCCCAGCCCCACATTTTCCCAGTCCCTCTTGGTTAGAAAAATTTACATTGGTTTAGCATTATACTCTTGAGACTATTTTCTTTAAAAAAAAAAAAAAAAAAACTTTAAAAAAATTTAGATATTAAATATGTAATCTTTGGGCAGTTTCCAGGCTTTAAAAATGGGTTCAGAATTTCTGATGGGATTATTTGGCAGAAGTCCTTAGAAGTTTGTCCTTATGACTGAAAACAGATATTTTTGGTTCCTGTATTTGGGTGGCAAATAAAGTAACAGTACAACTTTTTAATGTATTTGTAACATTGGCCACTGTAAGTCTTTGATAACTGAAGGATAGTGTTTTCCATTGTTCTCTGTTATCCTCCAAGTAAATTAAGGGGGAAGTGTTCAGATTCATCCTTACATGTGTTCTAGGTACTGTATTGCTCATGATTAAAATTAATTTAAATTAATTGGCTGATTGCTCAGAATTAGTCCCTTTCTGTGAGAACTACTAAAAAGGGAACAACTACACAAGAACAAAACTATTGAGCCTACTATGGTTGGAAAATACCTGAAAGTGTCATGAAAAGATGGTTACTTTAATTAGATCTCCATACTAAACGTGTGAGGAGAGCTTTATATTTTACTTTTTGAAGAGCATTACGTTCTGGTCTGCCCATTTCCTGAAATTCTGAGCTATGTTATTCATCTTTGTTGTTGGCTATAAAATGTATGTATAGGAATGTATGTATCTCTTTGCTGCTATTAATAATAACAAAGGTCTTAGGGTAATAGGAATAAAGGAATTTCAGATCAGAACTTTTAACTTGCAGATCACAACTTGTTAGTGTTTTATGGAATCAGTGAAGTAGGTCACAACCGCAATAGTTTTTCTAAAAAAATAGAATGAAATAAAATAGAAAATGTTAGAGTGTATTCTATATAATAATACAAATATTGTTTTGTAAGATTTTAAGTTGTCTCTGTATGTTTTATACACACAATGTGTGTTGGGTTGTGATATAAATTATAATCTTTTTGTGGATTATGGATTAAAAAAGGGTTTGAAATTTATCATTTTAGTTGGTTTCTTTGTTCTCTGGTTACTGGTTCAGGTATTTAATCTTTGTTTCCATATCTGAGTAAATGGTGCTGACAAACATGCATACTAACTCTCTTGGAATGTGGTAATAACTAAGTGCCCGAGTGAATGACCACTCTCAGAAAATAGTACATTATCTTATGATTCTAGTGATACCAGGTTTTCTCATGTTTTGTTTTGTGTTCTTTGTTTTTGGGTTTGTGTATATTTCCAATCTTTTTATTTTAGAAGATATTGATGCTGATGGACAGGGATTTTGTCAAGGAGGATTCAGCATTGATTTTACTAAAGTAAGTTCTCATTTAAGACTGAAAGAGATTCAGACCTACCTTACTGACTGAACTGTGGTTAAAAATAAACTGGTCACTCAGCTCCTTTACAGCTGTTACCTCTTTAATGAAAACAGTTAATAAAACGATCCATTCATTTTGACATTCTTTGTCTTATATTATTCCCTCCCTAGTAAACATTGCTTATTTGAAATAGGGAGACATCCCCCATCACTCTGGGAATGGAGGAAAGTAGACAATCTCCTCAGTAAATGATAGGTAACTATTATGACTTAATATTAACATTTCCAGTTATATGAATTTATAGCATATTAAAGTTCTACATTTTTAATTAAAATTGTTTTTCTTACAAAAGCTGTCAACGAGAGCTTTATTACAAAATTAGAGTTACATAAAAGCTGGAAAACATGCATGTTTGCCATCTATTATGTGCCTGTAGGCACTAAGTGAAGCTGACTTCACTTATGTAATGTGTAATAATTGTAAGAAATCTCATAGGCAGGGCTCTATGTATTTTTAACTAAATTAATATTCTCTTCAGAATTGGTATTTTTAATCTGTTTTCTGAAAATAAGAATTCCATTTAAATGTTCAAAGGTAAATTTTCTGAAGTACTTTTCTTTATTTACTTTTCTTTTGTGTGTTTATTTGTTTTGGTGGTGGGGGAGTATGCACATTTTGAATATCAAATTGAGAGTATTCTTTCTAGAGAAATCTAAAAAATATGTTGATTGATTGTGTGTAGCCCTTCCTTAGAAAGCTTATATGTAGACTTTCTTAGAAATGTGAGCAAAGTGGAGTGCCTTAAATGTATGAAAACAACTGAAATTGAAATAATATGATGCATAAGAACTAATGAAGCATTTTTCTTATTTTAAAAATTTGTAGGCTGGGTGCGGTGGCTCATGCCAGTAGTCCCAGCACTTTGGGAGGCTGAGGTACGAGGATCACTTAAGCCCAGGAGACCAGCCTGAGCAACATAATGGGACACCATCTCTACAAAGAATTAAAAATTAGCCAGGCATGATGACATGTGCTTGTGGTCCCAGCTATTTGGGAGGCTAAGGCATGAGGATTGCTTGAACTGCAGTGAGTGAGGCTGCACTGAGCCATGGTCATGCCACTGCATTCCAGCCTGAGCAACAGAGCAAGACCCCGTCTCAGTTTTTAAAAACAAATTATATTTTATCTGTATTTGTATTTTATTATTTTTTTTTCTAGACTAGGTACTGATAATTATAGTTAACTCTCCTTACTAGGTAATTTGTTTTTAATACTCTAAATTTCATACTATATTACTCAAAATTCAGAATGTAAGTAAGCCAGAGATAAAGTATATTAATAAATATTAGGTTTAAACTTGTATGATACATTTCCAAATAGGTATTATATATTTTTAAAATATCAATGTTCATCTTTTCTGTATTTATGCCTATACAACCATAACCCCAAAAGTACTCTCATACTGTGAAAGTCATTGCTAAATTAGATGTTCACTTTCTTAAACACATTTCTGAGAAAAGGGTGTCTTTTTAGGGCAGATGACTTAGAAGTGTCTTTTACATAGCCAAGGCAAAAGATTGTCTGTTGAAAGCTTGGAAGGGCTATATGTACATTTGGAGGGGAAAAAAATGTATCTTACCTCCAGCAAGAAGAGATTTCTAAAATATTGTGCTCAAACACAATATACCTAGAATTAGACACTTTTAGTTAGTTAAATGTAAGAAATGCTAGGCAAGCATAATTTGTATATGTATAATACACCCTGAAAATTTTATTCTCAACTGCACTCCTGTTTAGATCTGAGACACTAAAAGTATTTCCTTTAGCAGAAAATTCTTCAGTGATTATAGAAAGAAAATTTGCTGTATATAGTCACAAATTTAATATACAAAATTAAGAAGTGACTTTAAAAAATTGTAACCTGATAATACTTTGCATTAGTACCTCATTTCAAATGTGTGAAGCAGCCAAGATCCACAAGAAGTTGTGTATCTTCATATATTAAATGAATACATTATAACTTTTCTTTTAAGTTTTGTTTTAGAAAAGATACAGTGAAAACCACTGAAACTGAGTTAGATGAATTTGAGATTTATGATTTTGTTTGCCTTAATATAGATTAGATAGATAGATAGGTAGATAGATAGACAGACAGACAGACAGATAGACAGATACGTATAAGACTCAGCGCTTTAAGAGGCTGAGCTGGGAAGATTGCTTAAAGCCAGGAGTTTGATAATAGCCTGGGTGAGGGAAGACCTTGTCTGCACGAAAAAAAAAAAAAAGGCATCTTAATTAACCTGGTAATGATATAAAGATACATTACTGTATTGTTCAGTCATATATACAAATACATATATATCTTATGTTTTTCATTGATTTCTATTTTGAGAGATATTTGTTCTTTAAATATATACCTTTTTGTTGTGTGATTTCATCTAGGCTGACAGAGTACTTCTTGGTGGTCCTGGTAGCTTTTATTGGCAAGGTAGGTTAATATTTTTTAAATTACAATTATTGACTATGTGTCACTGATTCACCTGGCTTATTGTATGCCTATGACATTTTACAAATCATTTTAAAGAAAGAAATGGAAATACAATTAAAGTATATAAACACTCCATTTTACACAGTGTTTTTTAAAAGAATATAACATATATAATATATATTAAATGTGTATATATTCCTAGAAGAAAATAAACTAAATATTTAAAAAGTAAATACATACTTTTATGTTAAATATATTTTAAAAGTAAATATATAAAGTAATTTTAAGTAATTTATTTTTATTGTGTGTGATATATACTTCTTCATGTCTATACTCTAGGGGCCATGATACAATCATTAGGCAGTGTGCAAAACCAATCTGTATAGGCCAACTGTGGCATTCTAAAAGTTGCAGGTTTTGAAAGTATTTTGAAGTTGCTCGTTAGGATATTTAAGTGATTCTTTTCTTATTACTGATGTTGAGAATGATCTCTAGGTGTTTGGGGACTTCTTAAAAATTGAAGATCTTTTGCTGGGTGCACTGGCTCATGCCTGAAATGTCAGCACTTTGGGAAGCTGAGGCGGGAGGCTCGCTTGAAGCCAGGAGTTCACAACCAGCCTGGGCAGCAAAGTGAGACCCTGTCTCTGCCAAAAAAATAAAAAATTAAAAACATAAAGGCAGGTGTGGTGGCCCACGCCTGTAATCCCCGCACTTTGGGAGACCAAGGTAGGAGATCACCTGAGGTCAGGAGTTAGAGACCAACCTGGCCAACATGGTGAAACCCCGTCTCTACTAAAAATACACACATTAGCTGGGCATGGTGGTGTGGGCCTGTAATCCCAGCTACTCAGGAGGCTGAGGCAAGAGAATCACTTGAACCCAGGAGGAGGAAGTTGTAGTGAGCCAAGATCATACCAGTGTACTCCAGTCTGGGCAACAGAGAGACACTGTCTCAAAAAATATATATAAAATAAAATAAAATTAGAGGATCTTATTAGGTTTTTAAAAAAATATTAAACTGGCATTGATATAAAGATACATTATTATATTATTATTCAGTCATTCTGGGAGACCTAATTAAATTACCATTCGAACATATGTACAACAGATTATTGCTGACAGTTTGAAAATAGATAACTAAATATTTGCTTTCTTTGTGTATCATTAGAGATATACAATTATTTATCTCATTAATATATTGACATATTTAGTTTCTGCTAAAAAGTACTATTTATAAGTTGAACTATTTTGTATTAGCATTCTGATATTCAAGCATTGTCAGTATTTGGAAGAATTAGAAATCCTTTGACTATATTGATTTGAAAGTTTCAAATTTTACTCTTGTATTCTACACTATGCTTTCCTGAATTGCTTCTTTGTAGAAAAACTCATGCTTGCTTTTGCCTTGTGGAGAGGGAAGCTAAAGAAGGAGATTTGCTGGAGGATGACAGGATGGAAGGAGAATAAGAAGGAATGAAAAATAGGAATAAGTGAAATGTTGAAAGGGAGGGCAAAGGAGGGAATAAAAAAAGACAAAATTCAGGCATCACAGACAGGGATCAGAACGTGATCCCTGTCTCTTTCTAAAACATAGCAAAACTGAAAAATTGAAATTTCTATGGATTATACATCTGTTGGGAAATAAAATGATTTAGAAAAATTATAATTGAGTTTTACTGTTTTACAACAAAAATAGCAGTTCTAAAGTACATAAGAGAAAATAGGGGATATTAATACTTTCTAGTTAAGATATAGAAATACAGATTTATTTTTCTTCTTTATTGCTGACTGTGTCATTCAGTGGAGGGGAAGGAAGTATCTGATGAGGATGCCTGGGAACCAAAACTGTCAAGGAAGCTAAATTTTGTGATTTTCAGTTAGGACTACTTGTTAACTTTGTCTTTTTAAGAGATATAGCTGTGAGCATGTATGAACTATTTTTTAATGCCATGGGTATTGCATAAATAAGAGTAATATTAATAAATAGGAATGTGCAATAATTAGGATACAGTAATAAATTAGGACAGAGGTAGTATTAATATATTTATTAAAATTTTATTACAAGTTTTATGTAATATATAGCTAGCAGACTCAGTGAATTGGCAGATAGTATTTTGTTTTAATAACATTAAAATCAGCAGATGTCACCCTGGATAAGTATGTTAGAATGAATTTTTCCACAGATCTCAGAATTGTAGTTGTTAGAATGGAGAAAAGAATGTTTTATTCAGAAGAAATAGTGAATTTTCCTCTGTTCTTCGATTCAGGAAATGTTTATTGAATTTCGTATGTTCTTGATACTGCTTAAGCCCAGATGATAAAGTAGTGATCAAGACAGAGAAAGTGTTTCTGTCCTGTAGATTCAATCTCTGTGACTGAACAGATGGGAACAGGACTGAAAATGTTAGCTGTTACACATCTTTCTAAAACAGCAGGAATGATAAGAGATTATTGTATCCATATTGTGGAGACAACATGTAATAAACCAGCTATCCTTTCTTGGCATGGAGGGCAAGCTGATTTTTGTGTAGTCATCTAGATTTCTTGTCTGCTTAATAACAAGGTTGTGAACAAAGGTGAACTCATCCATTCAGGTTGTTTCCTAAAGATGTTTAAATTACTAGTTAAAAAGATATCAATTGAACCAATCATTCTGATTATAAAGGTAACAGTATTGTTTCAGTGAATTTTTCATGTTTTAATGGATTAGTTGGGTGATAGCCTTTGATTTCATTATTCCATATATTTAACATTGCTTTCTAGTGGTTTAAGACAAATCCTGTTTTCTTAAATTTTTATTAACAGAGACTGATTTTAAGTACTGGCTTAAACAGAAATAATTTTAAGTTAAGAATATCCATTTTCAAATTGAGTATGATCAAGGAGAATTATGTAAGGCTAATAATTAGAAGTACTAATATCTAATATTGTTTTCTTTCATGCAGGTACATTATTTGCATCATAAAATCATAAAAATCCCATTTGAAGGTTATTTATTTTATATATATATATATATATACTTCTTTTTAGGTCAGCTTATTTCGGATCAAGTGGCAGAAATCGTATCTAAATATGACCCCAATGTTTACAGCATCAAGTATAATAACCAATTAGCAACTCGGACTGCACAAGCTATTTTCGATGACAGTTATTTGGGTAGGTAAAACCAAAATTTGCTCATTTTTGGAATTGTGGTGTATTTGCTTTTATCTGCTTATCGTCTTTTAAGCAGAAAAATATTTTATGTGAAATAGATTAGGATTTTTAAAAACATACAGAATATACAATTTTAAATTGTTAATGAGTACTTTGGTTATGTTACATTTCAGTAATTGAAATTGAAGAGAGCGATTATTTGTGCAGTGATAATAATAATAGCTAGCTTTTAAGATATGCTTACTGTGTTCTGGGCATTCCTCAAGGTGACTTGATTTGTATTCGCTCATTTAATCCTCACAAGTCAAGCATATTGTATTATTCTCATTTTGTAGGTGAAAACACCAAGGCACTGAGATGCAAAATAACTTGCCCAAAGTCACTTGCTTGTAACTTGCTGTTCAGAGATTCAAATGGAGGCATTCTAACTCCTGAAGTTTTATTCATGATGTTAAATAAAAGTCTTGGTCTTTAGGACTTATTAACATGTGTTCTCTCTTTAAATTTCTTTCTGATATATTAAAACAAGTCATATATGACAGAAATAGTACTTGCTAAGAGAATTTATTTGTTGCTTCTTTTTGATGAATTGTAAATTTGCCGTTTTTAACAGACTCCTTTGTAAAGTTAGTAAGACAATTGTAGTTTTATAATAAAAATAGCCTATTTGAGTATTTAACTCAGTTGTTTCATTTAAAATTCATGTATCATATACATATGAATCTGTTATGACTAGGGGACAAAATATTACGTAATTAAAGGAGTTTCTTGAAAATATTTTCAAGGAATGCTTACTCAGCAAACCTGCCGAAGATAACTTACTTGTCCTGACGCTTCTCCCCTTTGGTTTCCTGTTTAGGTTACTCTGTGGCTGTCGGAGATTTCAATGGTGATGGCATAGATGGTATGAAGTTCTCGAACTATATCTAATCTTTAAAAAAATTAGATTAAGCATTTGAAACATGTGGCATTGAAATTTTTAAACAGTTTGAGTGGCTGGGTGCTGTGGCTCAAGCCTGTAACCTCAGCACTTTGGGAGGCCAAGGCGAGTGGATCCCTTGAGCCCTGGAGTTCGAGAATAGTCTGGACAACATGGCAAAATCCAGCCTCTAGAAAAAATACAAAAATTAGCTGGGCGCGGTGATGCACACCAGTGTCCAGATACTCAGGAGGCTGAGGTGGGAGGATCGCCAGAGCCCAGGGAGGTTGAAGCTGCCATGAACTGTGATTGCGCCTGCCACTGCACTCCAGCCTGGGTGACAGAGCCGAGACCCTGTCTCAAAAAACAAAAGAAAATTTTAAGCAGTTTGAGCGCTGCGTGCTGTGGCTCAAGCCTGTAATCTCAGCACTTTGGGAGGCCAAGGCGAGTGAATTCCTTGAGCCCTGGAGTTCGAAAGCAGTCGGGACAACATGGCAAAATCCAGCCTGTAGAAAAAATACAAAAATTAGCTGGGCGCGGTGATGCACACCAGTGTCCAGATACTCAGGAGGCTGAGGTGGGAGAATCGCCAGAGCCCAGGGAGGTTGAAGCTGCCATGAACTGTGATTGCACCTGCCACTGCACTCCAGCCTGGGTGACAGAGCCGAGACCCTGTCTCAAAAAAAAGAAAAAAAGAAAATGTTAAGCAATTTTAAACCATTGTTATGGAATATAACAGAAGAAAGGAGAGAGATATTAGCACACTGGCGAGAGTCCAGGCTAGGTCTGTGCTAAACTTCCTCTAGTGGCTGCTGAAATTGAGACGGCTACACTTGGCTTCAGTGCCTTTCCTTTCTGCTTCTTTTTAGCCCCCAACACTGTTAGTGATTTCTTTAGCGTTTTCCTCCTTGCCTTCAGCAAATTCATTCCTCTGGGAGAGGCTTAGTTTCTTCTTTCGCTAGGCATCCTTTGTTACCTTCTGGGCCATCTCTGTACCGTTATTATCCCATCCTCTCATTGTCCATCCATCTTCCTTCAGAGCTCCATTTAGGAATCACAGTCTTTACCAGATTTTGATCACATTTCTGTGCCACAGCCACATCTACCCCACTTTAGTTTGCTCTGTATTATTTTTCATTACTGTACATTTAGTTTTTCTTTATTCTTAGGTTACTTTATCTTGTCTATTCTTGTTTAACAGTATTACAAATGACTTGAAGGCTTATTTGTGTATGTTTGAGAGCCCTCCAGAATTTATATTTGGTAAATTTTGATTTTATAGTTTAAATATGCTGGGCTATTTTTTACAGAGTACCAATTTTTCTAAATCGATTGTTTGTTTTGAACTGAAGTAGTAAAACTTAAAGCTTGCTGACATAGTCACTTCTTGTCTGCAACTTCCAGTGTTGTCCTAAAAAATGAATAATTTGTTTTTTTGTTTCAGACTTTGTTTCAGGAGTTCCAAGAGCAGCAAGGACTTTGGGAATGGTAGGACAGTTAGAAGGTATTTTTTAAAAAATCTCTAAGTTATCTTCTGTTTTACTAGATTTCATATACTTCTGTTTTTCCTTCACAGGTTTATATTTATGATGGGAAGAACATGTCCTCCATATACAATTTTACTGGCGATCAGGTATGCTTCCAGAATATGATCGCCCTCTCCCACTATAAAGGCAGTATGTACTCATTGGAGTAAATTTGTGAAATATAAAAGTGTAAAAGTGAACTATAATCTCATCAAATAGATAATTCTTCCAACTCTTATCATTTTGGTCAAACTATTATCATTTCTCTTTTGTGTGTGTGTGTATAAACAAAAATTGGTTTACTCTGTATTTTTCATTTTGTCTTGCCTTTTTCACTCAATATTTTATTATCAGAGTTTCCTAATGTCTTAAAACTTTGCTGGCAGTATCAGAATGATTTAATGATTCCATAACATTCAATATTCTACATATAAGATGGGCTTTAAATATTTCATCTTTGCTTTAGCCAAAGTAATTTGGATATTTTGGCTTGTTTTTGTCTGCCTTTTTGTTTTCTTGGAAAATACAAAATCACATACACACAAAACCACAAAGACTTTCTTTTTCTTTACTGGTAACATTAAATTCTTTTTTAAGGATGATCTATGCCTTATAATTTTATTAGATGCAACAGAAAGCATGGCACAGGTGTGTATTATAGATATTACAAGTGAACTTCATTTGTACTACATGAAATAAGATATTTCTCAGCTAAAAAATGCTAGTGCTTTTTAAGTATTAGACATTCTCTGCGAGTTCAGGCATTTTATAATATTCTCTGTTGTATGTCTCAGATAATTATACCATAAGTTGGTAATGATGAAGAAAAATGTAAACAGTAGGTAGAGAAAAATCTTTCTCAAAGTTTGCAGATCTGGGATTCAAGCCTTTTTGTTCAGTTGAGATTGTTGGGCTTTGGGATAGGATTGATAGGATGACTGACTAGACTCATGGTCCCCAGAAACCTCTTCCCATTTCTGTGGCAGTCAGGATTGATGCACAACCTGGGGAACCCTGCAGTTGACAGGCAGTTAGGGTGCTGCAGGGGTGTTCCCTTTGTTCAGTTGTGACTTCTCCAGCTCAAGCAGCTTCTCCTGTCTGGTGACCATGTATGAGTCTGGATCCTATTGCATGCAGTCAGTGATACTTGCTTTATTCTTCTTCCACTATTGTGAAGTGGGGGTGACTAGAGAGGAGTGGGAAACTTGGCTTTTATATGGGTACAAACCTGGGTTTTCCATGCTCAGTCTGTTATTGCATTGGATAAGGTATTTGCTGCTGAAAATTTGGTTCCTTATTTATAAAAATAGGGATGCTGGCAACTTTCTCATGGGACAGTTGTGAGAATCAAAAGAAAACATTTGAATCATAGTGCCCAGGACAAAATGTGTCTCAGTAAATGCCGTCCTTTCTTTACACTTCCAAGCCAAACACTGTAGGTCACTAAGGCCCATGAATATTATTCTGTTACATTCTAGTCAGCACATCAACCTTGTATCCCAAACACAGTATATTTTATTTCACCAGCTCTGATCTTGTCATTTAAAACAGAACACACCTTTCATTTTCCCAATTACACTGTATCAACCCAAAATAGATAATGTAGGAATCTCCCTTATCATTCTCTCTTGATACCTGAGCCAATCAAATTTGAGAAGCATTGCTAACTTTCCTTGTTTGGTTTGTTGACTCATTTTTCACCTTACTTTGTATTTAATCTGTCATCTCTTTTAGTTTTGTTTTGCACTTTGAGCTCTCTTGGAGCTTTCCTTTTTCACATTTATTTACAGCTAAGCTGCTCACCCTATGAAAGCCAGTGGTGTCCTGTGGTAGGGAAAAGGACATTTCTGCTCCCTGTGCATTATAAGCTCATAATAAACCCAAACACATTTGTACTGTGTGTGATTCAAAAGCAAAACCATGTGGCAAGTAATCGATAGAGCTATGACACAAAAATGAGCTCCTTTCAATATCTTTCCAAATAGTAATTTTTAAACAGTAGTAGTAGTTTCACATAGGGGAGCCAATTATTATCTATTATGAATAATTATTTATTATCCTCATGACGTAGGCATCCGTATAAAACTTGTTGGTTTCAATCACAACATTTGTCTGTGACTATATATTTTTGTTAGTGTGCTTGTGTCTGGTATGTTTTGGGAAATGGAGAGAAAGGGAGATAATAGGGTAGGCCTAGGAAGGAGAATTGATAGTCGTTAGACTTAAATGTCATATGTCAACAGCGCTGGAATGATATACATGTAATATATTGTGTCCTAGGAATATATTCTGTTTAGGAAAACAACAAGCCTCATTACCTGATTGTCATTGTGTTGGTAGAATAAACAAAAGACAAGACATTTAGATTGAAGCACTATATGCAGAGAAAAAAAATAACCCTTTCTATTTGGTACATATATTACGAATGTTAATTGTCTAAACTAATTGAATGAAATATAAACATTTCATTTTCATCTTTTCATCCAGATGGCTGCATATTTTGGGTTTTCTGTAGCTGCCACTGACATTAATGGAGATGAGTAAGTTTAAAAAAATGTTTCCAGAAAGTTATCTTCTCATGTTTACGAATATTTTACTCAAACTAAACATTTTTTTCTGCTGTTTTTGTATTCCTTTTCTGCTAATCTTTCTGTTTAAGGAAACAATTTGAAGCAACCTTAATCATGAATTCTAGAAAACCTCTATGTTTGTGGCCGGGCGTGGTAGCTCATGCCTGTAATCCCAGCACTTTGGGAGGCCAGGGTGGGCGGATCACAAGGTCAGGAGATCGAGACCATCCTGGCTAACACAGTGAAACCCCATCTCTACTAGGAATACAAAAAATTAGCCGGGCGTGGTGGTGGGCGCCTGTAGTCCCAGCTACTCTGGAGGCTGAGGCAGGAGAATGGCATGAACCCCAGAGGCGGAGCTTGCAGTGAGCCGAGATCGCGCCACTGCACTCCAGCCTGGGAGATAGAGTGAGACTCTGTCTCAAAAATAAAATAAAATAAAATAGAAAAAAAAAGAAAACCTCTATGTATGTTCTGTTTTTTTCAGTAACTTTTATAATGTGAACAAATAATTGTATGAATTACTCATAGTTTCTTAAAAGAATTAAAGGAAGGTTTCAATTTGAAATGGGTGCTCTGGTAATCATTTTGTGTTTCACTGTGAGTGTGAGAGATGCAGAAAGAGGAAAAGTGAGTTGTAATAAGAAAGAAAATGCGTACTAAGATACGAAATTTGATGTTGTAACCAGATGAGAAGATTCTGTTCTTTTAGTTATGCAGATGTGTTTATTGGAGCGCCTCTCTTCATGGATCGTGGCTCTGATGGCAAACTCCAGGAGGTGGGGCAGGTCTCAGTGTCTCTACAGAGAGCTTCAGGAGACTTCCAGACAACAAAGCTGAATGGGTTTGAGGTCTTTGCACGGTTTGGCAGTGCCATAGCTCCTTTGGGAGATCTGGACCAGGATGGTTTCAATGGTAAGATCGAAGTTTAGTAGCTGGAGGTCCCTGATTATCTGTGTCTACCTGGAAAAGTCCTGTAACTCCATCTGTAGGAGTCTGCACAAGCAAATCTCCTTCCTGGAAAGGTGGATTGTGTGTCAGTGAGTAACACACCAAATTTAAAGACAGATTGCTATTTTTCTTTAAAAATCAGAGCAAAGATTTCAAAAATTGACTCTCATGAGTTATTATTCACTCAGCCCCAAATTAGAAGGTCAGAATGATTACTTTCTGAAATGAACCTTCATTCTCCTGGCACCTCCTGCTAGCTGGTGGCTTTATGTGTTTCTGCATCCTGCTTAGTAGCAGTGCCCTCTTCTGTTCATTTGGCTACAAGTGTTAAAAAAAAAAAATGCTTCTAGGCACATTGTCAAGGCAATGCTGACTAATGCATACCTCAAAGATATGATTTCCCATTAATAATTTTAAAGCCATAACTTTGTTGTAGCTGTCCAAAATGTTCTGAGGGATGTCATATCTCCCTTCATGGTGGCATATTAAAAGTATAAGCCTATTCTTTTACAATAGTACCATTTTAATAGTTGTCGATATCTTTAAAAAGGAAAGTTAGCTTTTACTTTAGAAGTCTTTTCAGAAACATGAAATATTGGTTACAAATTACCAAGAATTTTTTTAATAAATCTATTAAAAACCTTTCTAGAGATCACAGAATGGATAGTTGAACTAGTTTGTGTAATCAACAGTATAGTAAGCATATGCCCCCTTAAAACTTAAAGGAAAGGTATACATTAAGAAGAAAACTTTAAAAATACAGATGACTTGTTGTATGTCTCAAATAGTAGTGGAAAGGTAAATGTTGTTTGCCCTCAAGATTTCACACCTGTCTTGTGGGTAGGTGATGTCATTTACTAGAAGTGTCATCTGGAAGATTAACCCTAGATGTTTCTTTCTTTTTTTTAATTTTAATTTTTATTTTTGAGGCAGCGTCTCACTGTCACCCAGGCTAGAATGCAGTGGTGCAATCATGGCTCACTGCAGCTTCGACCTCCCAGGGTCAAGAGATCCTCCCACTTCGGCCTCCTGAGTAGCTGGGACTACAGGCTCCTACCACCATGCCCTGCTAATTTTTTTGATTTTTAGTAGAGCTGAGGTCTTGCCATATTACCCAGGCTGGTCTCTAACTCCTGAGTTCAAGTGATCCTCCTGCCTGGCCAACCATAGAAGTTTCAGTGGTACGGAACATCTACTCAGAGGTACATTTGCTACCTAAAATAGAGGCTTAAAGATTTTTACCACCAAGAGAACTTAGCATAAATCAAATGGAGCTATGGTATGAAGTTCATAATAAAATGTGAAAAGAACACTATAGAACAGACCAAATCATTACTTAATCATAACAAAAACTACATAGGAAACACAGGGCTAAGTTTGAGGTTCCACCATGAATAAAGTTAATGAATTCTTTGCTATGTAGCTGAGCCTCTTGTCTCCCAGTTTTTCTGGGAAGCCTGGTCATGTTTGCTGTTACCTTATCTTGATGTTATTCCAGTTACTTTAAAGAAAGTTTTCTCATTATTATGATCTAACCAAAATCTCTTCCAGCTTTCTAAGTTTTTGTTACAATATATTGTCTGTCAGTACAACAAATATAGACAACCGCTTAAAAAATGTGAAGTTTTACAATGATTTTACAAAGGGGTAAAATACAGATAGATACCATAGAGGATGATTTTGAAGACCCAAGGTTTCTCCTTGGGTCTTACTGTACCAAATAGTAGACTGTGAATCATAATGTCTTTAGTGAAAAATTATCTGAGCTATATTTATGTGTAGTATTTAATATATATGTGTCAATATAGTTACATTATGCATATATATGTTCTATTAGTTATAGGTTAGATCTTTTGTTGTTGTTCATACATGAAGACATTAAGTGTCATTGCTCCTATATTCCTATATTCCTCTCTTTCCACCTACCCGCACCCTAGGCATCATCAAGAGGGATATTGAAAACAAAACAATAAAGTTATGTTCCAAAATTTTATATAGCCCAAAGGTAATTATGTGCAGTTTTTATCAGTAGTCTTCCAGGAAAAGCAGAGGAAATAAAGAAAAACAGGAAAGAGCAACTAAAATGATCAAAGGAAGAAATTGATCGTATGAAGGTGTAGGATCTTCCAGACTCGACAGATGATAGCAAAGAGAGAAGATGATTAACATGTATAAAATAATGAAGGGTTTAGAAAGTTACAGATAATTTTTATTAAACAGTCACTCAACATTGTAGCCATCTTTTGTTGGAAAATTATATTTTAACAAATACTTTATATTTTTATTATTTATTGAGACAGGGTCTTCCTCTGTCACCCAAGCTGGAGTGCAGTGGTACGATCACAGCTCACTGCAGACTCAACCTCCCAGGCTCAAGCAGTTCTCCTACCTTACCCTCCCAAGTAGCTGGGACTACCAGTGTGCGCCTCCATGCATGGCTAATTTTTGTATTTTTTGTAGAGATGGGGCTTTGCCATGTTGCCAAAGTTGGTCTCAAACTCCTGGGCTTAAGCAGTCTGGCTGCCTAGGCCTCCAAAGGTGATAGGATTAAAGCATGAGCTACCATGGCCAGCCTGTTTTAATAAATACTTTATTAATGCATATGTCAGTATAGAAGTTATAGAAGTTATGCTTATCTTTGTTTTTTTTTTTTTGTTTGTTTTGTTTTTTTAGACAGAGTCTCACTCTGTCGGTAGGCTGGAATGCAGTGGCACCATCTTGGCTCACTGCAACCTCCACCTCCCGGGTTTAAGCAATTCCCTTGCCTAAGCCTTCTGAGTAGCTGGGACTACCGGCACCAACCACCACGCTTGGCTAATTTTTGTATTTTTAGTAGAGATGGAGTTTCACCATGTTGGCCAGGATGGTCTTCATCTCTTGACCTCGTAACCCACCTGCCTTGGCCTCCCAAAGTGCTGGGATTATAGGCATGAGCCACTGCACCCGGCCAACTTACCTTTTAAGGCTTAAAAAAGGATAAAAAGAATACTTTTACATAACTGAGGTACTCATTTTTAAGGATAACAAATTCTTAGTTGGTATTTACTGCAAGCCAGGCACTCTTCTAGGTGGTAGAAATGAGCATAAATCAGAGTCTACTCATGTCTTTAAGAAACTCAGCAACTCAGCATCCAATGGGGACAGCATATATGTGTTAAAAAAAAAAAAAAAAAGCACCTCAATGTGATCATCAGTGTTTGAGATCCCAGGCTTAATGGTCTCATATAAAGGATGAGTTATCAAGGTATTGTCGATGTTTCAGGGGAGCCATGAGACAGTGAGGCATGGCTTATTAAGGAGCTATGAGACAGCTCGTGTACATTAAGGAAATTGAGGCAATTTGTTATGGCTGGTACTTAGAGTCTGTGATAGGCAAGATACGACATGTCCTTGGTCTCAGGAAGCTTATGTTCTATAGCTTACTTATTTTGTGTGGTCATTGAATAAGTAAACAATGGGGAAATCCAGATAATGATAAAGATGGTAGATTTTTTTTAGAAGGCAAGGTAATATAATAAGAGTTTTGGGATAGAGAGGGTGATAGAGAAAGTAGGGGGTTGAGAGAGGTGGAGCAAGTAGGGAATAGCTTGCTGACAGAATGACATCTGATCTAATGTCAATGACATTGATCTATCATTTGGACAAATAGAAGGAATAGAGTTGTAAAAGCTCTGGAGCAAAAGCTGTTAAGGCAGAGAGAACAGCAAATATAAGTCCATAGTTGGCAACTAGCTTGGTGTGTTTAAGAAACAGAAAAAAAGGCCAGGATTGCTGTGAAGAGTAAATAAGGGTAAAAAACTGGATGGTGTGGGGGTGGGGATGGGGAGAAGAATGAGATTTGCATACTAAATAATGGAAATACCAGGTAGGGTTTAGAACTTACTCTAAATGCTTTGGGAACTAATTGAAGGATTTTAAGAAGGGGATGGGTGTGACATGATATGGTGAATGTTTGGCCCTTTAGAAGAGAAAGTTATAGAGGCAAGGGTAGAAGTGGGAGGCCTCTTAAAAGGCTGTTTAAAAGCAAAATACGGCAATGACTTGTCTAGGGTGGCAGCAGCAGCAGAGAGAAGTGGGCAGGTTGGTAATATATTTTAGAGGTAGAAAAGATCATTTGGTGTTTGGGGTTTTTTAAAGATTTAAAATATTATTCATTTGTCTTCTTTCAGTGTAAGTTGAGCAAGATCAAGATGAAGTCACAACTTTCAAATTTCTGAGCAGATTGGCTTCTGTTCAGAAAAAACAATACCATCCGTAAATAAATTAACTAGAATTTTGAGAGTGAAAATAAACTTTAGATGAATCTTTTGATGTATCCTTCTCCCATCCCCTACCTCCTAGTTTTAACGAGGAAGCATTTGTGGTACAGAAAGTTTAAGTGATTTGTTTAAGGTCAGAGCCAGATGATCTGGCTCTAAATTAATGTCTTTTCTGTACAGTTTTGCTTGAGTTTCCTTGAATTAGATTATTGCTTGTGGATAAAGAGTACCCTACTGAACTTTGAATTAATATTTATCATGATAAATGGGTTCTATAAATATTAAGATCTGTACAAATAATTACAAGTACTGAAACATTTTTTCTCTTCATCCTTGCCCTCTTCCCCCTCTTCTCTCGTTCCTTCCTCATTCTTCCCTTTCTTTTCCTCCTGCTTACTTCTGTCATGCTCCTTCCCCTTCTTCTTTTTCCCCACAGATATTGCAATTGCTGCTCCATATGGGGGTGAAGATAAAAAAGGAATTGTTTATATCTTCAATGGAAGATCAACGGGCTTGAATGCAGTCCCATCTCAAATCCTTGAAGGGCAGTGGGCTGCTCGAAGCATGCCACCAAGCTTTGGCTATTCAATGAAAGGAGCCACAGATATAGACAAAAATGGATATCCAGGTGGTTTCTTATCAACACATAGAGCCCTTAGATTTTTCAGTCCTAATAGCAAATAGTATTAGTTACTGTTCTTGATTTATATTATACATTATTGCAATTCAGTATTTCATGTGTTGATCAAACCTCTAAAGTATTCAAGGCATCATTCCCATCACCTAAGAGGATATGAAGAAAAGTCAGCTCTCTTTCCTGGGAGTGTATACAGTACACTCTGAGTTTCTCCTGTAGTCTTTAATGAAATGTCAGAGAAGAGTATTACAGAAGCTATAAACAAAAGCTAAATGCTCATTCTAAGCTGTTTTAATGTTACCTATCTTTTTAATTTTTTTAATTATGTAGAATTTATGTACTTGACTAATAGTTATGATTTTTTTTTTTTTTTTTTTTTTTTTTTAAGACAAGGTATGGCTCTGTTGCCCAGGCTGGAGTACAGTGGCACAATCTTGGCTCATTGCAGCCTCCACCTTCTGGGCTGAAGCCATCCTCCCACCTCAGCCTCCTGAGTATCTGGGACTACGGGCACACACCAGCATGCCTGGCTACTTTTTGTATGGTTTGTAAAGAGTGGTTTTTGCCATGTTGCTCAGGCTGGTCTCAAACTCGCTCAAGCAATCCACCTGCCGTGGCCTCCCAAAGTGCTGGGAATTAATGCATGAGTTAATTTAAGCTCATTTTTATAGCTCATTATTATACCATTTCTGAATGTAAAAAGAGACTGAGAAAGGCAGTTTGCCCAAGTTGTCTCCTGCATGGGTCCAATAGAGCAAGCAAGACCTTTTTCTGGTTCTTATACACTTTGCAGCATTATAAATGTATCTAGGATCAAAATAGATCTTTTCTTTAAATGAAATATAGTGTAGAAAATTTAGATGACATTTGTGTTGAAACACTTAATATGAGCTCAGTATACAAGTATGTTGGTCTGTTTCCAGAAATAAGACATGAAGTTGATTATCATAAATTAATATTATTTTAGAGTTTTTTTGTTATAAATGCAATATATTTATTATAGAACTTTTAGAAAATACATCAAAGCATATCTTTTCCATTTTTTTCCTATGCGGTCACACACATTTTTTTTAAAAAGGAAATCATGCTTTTATATGCTGTTTATAGTGTGTTTTATTCAACATTTCAGAAACATTTCATTATTATTCTTCTAAAACATGAATTTTGTTTCTTTTTGTAACAAATAACTGTATCGTATCTTATTTACCTTATTTTGTGGCATTTTTATCTTTCTTTATAATTCTTTTGCATATCTCTGATTATGTCATTAGGACAAAATTCAAGAATCACTGTATCAAGTGTGTGCACTTCTTTTTTTAAGATTGTTAATACACATGGTCAAGTTACCATCCCACTCCCTCCACAGGAAGGTTTTTGTCAACTTTTTAAAGCACTCACCAGCAGTCAATGAGTCAAAGTTTTCCCACACTTGTGCCGCTTTTAAAATAATTTTTAACTGTATAACAGGTGGACTGGGTATTTTAACTAACAGTTTGTGATTCTAGAAATAAGGCATGCGTTTTATTCTTTTTTTTTTTTTGAGACGAAGTCTCGCTGTGTCACCCAGGCTAGAGTGCAGTGGTGTGATCTCAGCTCACTGCAAACTTCATGGCCCGGGTTCAAGCGATTCTTCTGCCTCAGCCTCCTGAGTAGCTGGGATTACAGGCAGGCGCCACCACACCTGGCTAATTTTTGTATTTTTAGTAGTGATGGAGTTTCACCTTGTTGATCAGGCTGGTCTTGGTCAGGCTGGTCTCAAACTCCTGACCTCGTGATCTGCCTGCCTCAGCCTCCCAAAGTGCTGGGATTACAGGCGTGAGCCACCATGCCCAGCCATGAGGTTGGTTCTTCACTATACATAAATAAAAATGATTATTTTTACTAATAAGCTAATGTATAGTTAAGAATCCACCTCATGTTGTTATTTGTGTATATACATATTTACTTCTGTGAATTTCCTTTTTGTGTCTTTTTTTCTTCTTTGCTACTGGGATGGTATTTTGTTTTTCTTTATTCATTCATTTTTTGTTTAAATTTTCACAGTAACTTAAATGTTGCGAATATTAACTCCTTAACGCTTGTATGTATTTTCTAGTTTGTCACATTTGCATTTTGAGCATAAAGTTTTAAACTTTTATGTAATCAAATCTCTCTGTTTTTATGTTTTTTTTCATGTGCTTTTCTGTTTAGAAAAGACTTCCTCGAATTTAGCTTGGGTATACTGTGAGATAGAGCTCTCATTTGTCTTTTACTGAACTGTGAACCAGTTGAACCAGTGGCATATGAAAACTAATGCGTTTCATTCTTGCTGATTTGAGTGCTATCTGCTATCATATTTTATATTTATATGTATATACACATATATTATATATAAGAAATAGAAAATAAATTTTATAGTAAGATTGTAAAATCCACAGGCATCTATAAAGCTTTTTCCTTTGGCAGTATGTATATTTGGCAGGTGCATGCTTATCGTTGCTACTTTTTACTAAATATTCATTTAAAAGATTTATCTCCACCTAGGTGAAAGTCTACTTTATAATAAGCATTTTCCACTGATGGTAATTTGTTTACAGTTTTCACATATTTTAGCCTTTTATATAATATCTTACAACCTCTTAATGAATAGTTTTGAGACTATGTTCAAGCCTTTTTATGTTCACTGAAAATTTTATAGAATGATATATACATTTTGAAAACTATTATCATTATTAACATGTTTTTCCACTCTTTCTTAAGACTTAATTGTAGGAGCTTTTGGTGTAGATCGAGCTATCTTATACAGGTGAGCATTTTCTGTATCCTGTAGTATAGGAATATTCTGAATTATTTGAATGTTTTTTAACTGTCAGTATTTGAATTTTAGTTTAATTTTCTTGAAATAATGATAAAATTTGTTCTTTCTATTCATGATTTGCTGCAGGCAAATAGTATTATTTTTATTGATACATAATAATTGCACATATTTATGGGGTACATGTGATATTTTGATACATTCATACAATGTAATGATCAAATCAGAGTAATTAGGATATCCATCATCTCAAACATTTATCAATTTATCATTTATTTGTGTTGGGAACATTCAGAATCCTCTCTTCTAGCCTCTCTTGTAGCTATTTTGATTTTTTTCTTTTCTTTGGAGACAGAGTTTCATTGCAATGGGACCATCTCGGCTCCCTGGAACCTCTGCCCCTGGGTTCAAGCAATTCTCATGCCTCGACCTCCCACGTAGCTGGGGTTACAGGCACATGCCACCACACCGGCTAATTTTTGTATTTTTAGTAGAGACAGGGTTTTGCCATGTTGGCCAAACTGGTCCTGAACTCCTAGCGTGAAGTGATCCACCCACCTCAGCCTCCCAAAGTGCTGTGATTACTGTCATGAGCCACTATGCCCAGCCAGCTATTTTGAAATGTGCAATAAATTATTGTTAACTATAATCAATCTGTGGTGCTATTGAACACTAGAACGTCTGTCTTTTTTTTTTTTTTTTTGCCCAGTCTGGAGTACAGTGGTGCAATCTTGGCTCATTGCAAGCTTTGCCTCCCAGGTCCTGGTGACTCTCATGCCTCAGCTTCCCGAGTAGCTGGGACTACAGGCATGTGCCACAACACCTGGCTAATTTTATGTATTTTTGGTAGAGACAGGGTCTTGCCATGGTGCCTGGGCTGGTCTTGAGCTCCTAGCCTCAAGTGACCCACCCGCTTCAGCCTCCCAAAGTGCTGGGATTACAGGTGTGAGCCACTATGCCCGCCCCTTCTTTGTCTTTTAAATTATGTTCAAAGGTATTCTCCTGTAGTTTTAATCTCTCTAAAAATTGTCTGGGTTTACATTTTCCTATAAGAAGCAGGAAATTAACCTCATGCTTATGTCTTGGTATTCTCTGACCACAAGGTTAGTATCTAATGAAACCCGAAATGAATATTTTTATTAGAGCAATATGTATGAACTTATATATTTCTATTTCCCAATTTCTTATATATCCCCAGTTATTCTCTGCATTTTATCAGTTCCTCATGACTTAGAATATCAGTTGGCATCCCAGGTAGTTAAGATGTTTACGTATCTATGATCTGAGTTTATACATGGCAGGAGCACTAACGTTAGTGCTGGGTAGAGTTTGTGATGGGTCAATTTAATTGTATACTATACAATAACTGTATACTACAGTAATTGTAACTATACAATACTTACCAGATTTCAGAGATTTATCATTTTGAGACAGGCAAATTGATTGACTTGAGCCAGCTGTATCTTTGTATAGGATTTCAACCTGTGTATCTGAACTCAGGAAAACTGTATTTATTTTAATTTATTGTTTTTAGTTTTTTAAATTGCTGTTAATTATATAATGTATGTGGTAAAAATGCAAACAGTACAAGAAGGGTATATAAAAAAATGTTTTCCCTCACACCAGCTAGTAATTTATTTGTTTCTTCTATTAGAAATATTCTATGCGTTAAAAAATCATATTATGTATGTATGTATATCAGCAGACATCCTTTGTACATTTTGGGGTTTTTTTTTTCTCTCTCACTAAAACTATATGTTGGTTATGTCGTAGAGGTCATTGCACTCATTTTCTCCATGGTAGTGCAGTGAATTTGGTAGATATCTCACAACTTATTTAGCCATTCTGCTTTAGTGACTGAATTCATGTAGGTCAGCCATTGTCCCACTTTGCCTGGAACTGAGCGATTTCTCAGGATGCAGGAGTTTCTGTGCTAAAATTAGGACAGTTCTGGGCAACTGAGACATTTGATCACCTACAGTTATGTTGTTCCTGTTCCTTTTACTATTACAGACAATACTTTTAGTAGACATTGTACTATATATGTAGTGAATATGAACCAAAAATATTTCGATCAACCTAACTTTTTAAATAACTTTTTTCTTCATCTTCTTTTTTTCCCCCACTAGGGCCAGACCAGTTATCACTGTAAATGCTGGTCTTGAAGTGTACCCTAGCATTTTGAATCAAGACAATAAAACCTGCTCACTGCCTGGAACAGCTCTCAAAGTTTCCTGGTAAGGGTATTTGTTTAATAATAGTTATTATTGTGATTATTGTTCAGGCATTGTAAGAACAATTGAAAAGTGAAGGTGGTAGGGCTGAAATATTGCTAAAACAGTTTCTGTGAGTATACTGTTTTTTCTATTCTTTTTTATTTGAAGCAAGATCTGCCTCTGTTGCCCAGACCGAAGTGCAGTGGCACAACCACAGCTCACTGTAGCCTTGACCTCCCAGGCTTAAGTGATCCTTCCACTTTGGCCTCTCTAGTAGCTGGTACTACAGGCGTGTGGCACCATACTCGGCTAATTTTTAAAATTTTTGTAGAGATGGGGTCTCCCTATGTTGCTCAGATTGGTCTCGAAGACTGCTGTGCTCAAGCAGTCATCCTGCCTCAGTCTCCTAAAGTGCTAGGATTACAGGCGTGAGCCATTGCACCTGGCCTTATACTCTATTTTCATGTTATAAATTGGATTATAGAAATAGTGCTCCAAAAAAGAGCTGTAAAGATACTCTGTAAATTAGTATGAAATTAATTTTTAAAGAATTATGCATGGTCAATGAATATTTTCAAAAAGAAAGAAAAGCTAATAAGATCTCAGTTCATTTATATGGAATTCCAAACAGGCCCGTGAACACTTAAATTTTTAAAAGATATCTTGTTTTTCAGATTTAATATCTGTGAACAGCAGCTATTTGAAAAAAATTATTTTCCTCTAATATATTTTCTGCTTATTCCTTTACTAATTTCCAAAGAAAAATATAATATTTTTTCATAAGTTAAATGTCTGAATTCTTCTCTACTCCATTCTTTCTCTCATCTTTGTCATTTGTATGCTACTTCAGTAATTTTTGCTCTATTTTTATTATAGATATTTTTTAAGTTGTCTCATGCTTTACTTCATAGTACTTAAAAGCAAAATGTAGAAACGAGTATCTTTCTCATACATACCAATATAAATATAAAACTAATGAAAAATCTTGACCCATATACTACCAAAATCACCATGAGTAGTCACTCATGAGTTCCTACTTTGGGAAACACTATTCATGTTCTTCACTTACACAGAAAAGTTGCGGAGAACTTATGATCAAGGAGAAAATGATTGGTATATAGAAAAATTTTACTTCAAAAGAGTCAATTAAAGATATTTTTCCTGAATTTGTTTTTGAATATTTTTGTATTATTGTTATAGTTATTACAGTTTTGAAATTTTCATTTCTTTAATTGGATTACATTAAAAATTCAGTAATATTTGCTCTTCATTTTTATTGATTGGCAGTGAAGTTGTTTTCAAGATTTTGCTGTAAGTTTTACTGCTTTTCTACCCTGCATACCTCTGTGAAGTTGCCAATAATCTGCTTCTAATTATGTTAGTAATTCAAAGGCTTCAAATGCACTAACTAGAGCAGTAACATCATATGATTTTTGAGTATGGCACATAGTAAGAAATACATTTTGCATTATAAACACATAAAAGTAATTAAATCAAGCATTTCAGAAAATCATACTTACCTTCGATACTTAAATCAGTTTTATTTATTAAAAAAATTTTCTTGCTGGGTGCGGTGGCTCAAGCCTATAATCCCAGCACTTTGGGAGGCCAAGTCAGGCAGATGGAGAGCATCCTGGCTAACACGGTGAAACCCTATCTCTACTAAAAATTCAAAGAATTAGCCGGACGTGGTGGCGGGCACCTGTAGTCCCAGCTACACGGGAGACTGAGGCAGGAGAATGGCGTGAACCCGGGAGGCGGAGCTTGCAGTGAGTCGAGATCGCGTCACTGCACTCCAGCCTGGGAAACAGAGCGAGACTCCGTCTCAAAAAAAAAAAAAAAATTTTTTTCTTAAGATGCTGAACACAACCCATTCAACTGATTTCAAAACCTGCTAATAAATTGTGAAGAACACTGCTGTAAAGGAGATTGCTAATTAAAGAAAGCTTTGGTGGGTCCTTCTATCAATGGGACAGTTTTTAAAATCTAAACTGTCGGCTAGGCACTGTGGCTCACACCTGTAATCCCAGCACTTTGGGAGACCCAGGCAGGTGAATCACCTGAGGTCAGCAGTTTGAGACCAGCCTGGCCAACGTGGTGAAACCCCATCTCTACTAAAAATACAAAAATTAGCCCGGTGTGGTGGTGCATGCCTGTAATCCTAGCTATTTGGGAGGCTAAGGCAGGAGAATTGCTTGAACTCAGGAGGCAGAGGTTGCAGTGAACTGAGATCATGCCACTGCACTCCAGCCTGGGCAACAGAGTGAGACTCTTGTCTCAAAATAAATAAATAAATAAATAAATAAATAAATAAATATCTGAACTGTCATTTCCCTCCTTTAGATTTATCAACAGGTTCTATAAGCTTGAGAGGAAGTTAGGATATTCTTTCTCTTTTTCTCATCAAGGTACCATGAAAGGAAGTGTGCTTAAATTACTGAAGGAGGAGTTAGGTTAGTGTATAGAGTTTCATGTTTTTAGAATAATATTAAGACATGAAGAAAGATGTAAGGCTTCACAATACAAACTATGTATTAGAAATATTAGATGTGGATGATAATAAAAAATATGTCTAAACTGGATTATAGGATTTATGTTTTTTTTTTTTTTTTCCCACAGCTTTAATGTTAGGTTCTGCTTAAAGGCAGATGGCAAAGGAGTACTTCCCAGAAAACTTAGTAAGTGTTCTATGAAAAGTCATATTATTTTAATGATACTGCATACACAGCACTTAACAAATATTTTAGGATATTCAAATAGTTACTCGAATTGTTATTATGATTTTTTATTTGAATGTTTATGTTTAAAGACATTTAAGATTTCAACATAATTATTATATTCTTTGTTAACTCTTAAGCTAATTCAAAACTAATACACTTATTTGTGGACATTATGAGCTAAGTAGCCCACAAAATGGTAAACATGACCTTTGGAAAGTTAAGCAGTTACAAATGTGAGATAATGAACTCTGGGGAGGCATGAATGTTATTGTTTGTAAGTAGATGATCTGCTGAGAAGTCTGTGTTTTATGTCTTGGGGCAGCCCCCAGCTATCTCAGGAATAGAGGTGGTTTAGAAATAGTGAGAAGGAGGAGAAAAAGTTTTGGTCATGCGGTTTAATTCACACAGCAAACTCTACTCTTCTTTTCCTAAAATGGTTGATGTGGTCCTGAGAGCAAGATAGTAGTGTTAAATAATTATTGCAAAGGTTTGTCAGTATGTTAATGGCAAGTGGTAAAGAATAATAATAAAACAGAGAAGAAACTGAAACCGTTGGGTATGTGTTTGTGTGTAAGTTTACACAGGGCAGCCAAGCAAGGTCTCCTTAGGAGACAACTTTTCAGTAGAGACCTGAAGGAAATGAGGGAGCTATGGGTTGTGTGAAGGAGTGTTTGACACAGAGGAACTAGCAGTTTCAGCAGGCCTGAAGCAGGAAATGTGCTCAGTGGTTGAGAAACAGCATGGAGGACAATGTGGCCAAGTAGAGCAGAACATGAAGCAAAATAACCCTGGGTGTTCAACCAAATTTGAAATGGTCAACTTTTAGAGAAACTAGCAATGTGACTTCTAGTTTTAAAGATTTGCACTCTCTTAAGAAACTACTTAAAGAACTGAATCTTACAAGGCGGTAATCCTAATTGCTACATACTTGTTTTACAATGATTCTTGATGTATTTAACTCTGGTTGATCACTTGCTTCCTGAAGGCGTATTCATCTGACAATTTGATATGGTAGCTTCACTGGAAGCAGGAGTTTCAAGTGGGGCAAACTGTTCATTAATCATAGTGTTTAATATGATGGTATGAGTACATATGAGCAAATACTTCTTAATCAAAATCAGCAAGACTCTTGCTACTTGAATTTATAGTGGAAGTCTCAATTCACATGTTTCATCTTCTGGATTTCCTCCTCTCAGCTTAAGTTAAATGATAGCATTTTTCCTATCTGATAATTGGCTTACTACTATCATTTTTTGGGGAATTATTTATGACATTACTTTAGGGAAAGTTTGGTTAATTATTTAATTATTATTAAATTTTTTTCAGAATTAATATGTTGTAGTCTCATTACAGTGTAATGACATTTTGAATTAATTAGAAACAATTTACTTCTTAAGGAATAAAGATCTCTGCTTACATGAAAACTCTATGGTAGAATAGATAGGTGTCCATAAAGAATATGTTGGTTATAAATCCTTTGGTTTACATAGATTTCCAGGTGGAACTTCTTTTGGATAAACTCAAGCAAAAGGGAGCAATTCGACGAGCACTGTTTTTCTACAGCAGGTCCCCAAGTCACTCCAAGAACATGACTATTTCAAGGGGGGGACTGATGCAGTGTGAGGAATTGATAGCGTATCTGCGGGTAAGAGATAACTTTTCTGCTACCTTGTTTTTCCTTTTCAGTCATTAGTTTTTCTTTTTTATCTAAATGATTTTCACTTTCTGTAAATTAGTGTTAGATCAAAAGGAAAAACAGAAAAATACACAAAGGAAATTTAGCTTTGTAAAGTGTCTTTTTTTTTTTTTTTTTTTGAGATGGAGTCTTGCTCTGTTACCCAGGCTGGAGTGCAGTGGCTGGATCTCAGCTCACTGCAAGCTCCTCCTCTCAGGTTCATGCCATTCTCCTGCCTCAGCCTCCCGAATAGCTGGGACTAGAGGCGCCCGCCACCTCGCCCAGCTAGTTTTTTGTATTTTTTTAGTAGAGACGGGGTTTCACCGTGTTAGCCAGGATGGTCTTGATCTCCTGACCTCGTGATCCGCCCGTCTCGGCCTCCCAAAGTGCTGGGATGACAGGCTTGAGCCACCGATGATGGACTTCTACTTCTGGCAGATTGGATATTCCAAATGGCCTTTCCACAACAATACTACTGAACAAATTATGATAAACATATTTGTTAAATGCAACTGGACTTTCAAGACAGTAAAAGAAATCATCAGGGTCCAAAAAAATAATCAATCAACTAAAAAACTCCAGTTTCAAAAATCTGAATTGTGGATTATAAGCAAATATATGAGCCAGAGTTGCTGGCAAAGGATGAAGCCTAAGGAGAGGGCAGGTGGTAATTGCAGACACCAGCACAGGAATTCCGACATATGTATAAGGCTGAGTGTTCTTACGACAGAGGTGTGTCCTGATTCCAGCAAGAGCCAAATGTAAAACCTTGCTGAAGGGGAGCTATCCAGTATGGGCCCCAGGATTTCCACAGGTTAAGTTTGATCAAATATGAATTCATTAAACACGTACACACACAAAGAAACCACTAGAAGAAGCATCAGATTTTAGACCCGCAAAGGCCAGTTACAGAGTACAAATTTGTATAAAATGTTTAAAGAAATAAAGGGGCTGGGCACAGTGGCTCAAGCTTATAATCCTGGCACTTTGGGAGGCCAAAGCAGGATGATCCCTTGAGGCCAAGAGTTTGAGACCAGCCTGGGTGAGACTCTATTTTATTTAAAGGAAAAAACAAAACAAGACAAAAAAAATCAGTAAATATTTAGACAACAACATAATTAATGAACTTGATTTAACAGATTTATATAGAATCTATACCTAACAGTTAAAGAATATAAAAACTGACCATGCATAGGCCATAAAGGAAGTCTAAACAAATTTGAAAAAGTAATTTTATAGAATACATGCCATTACAGTGCAGTGGTTAGAAATCCATAACAAAAAGATCAACTGGGAATTGGGAAGTGTGATTTTTAAATAACTTATGGGTCAAAAACAAGATCATAATGGAAATTTACTTGCAACTGTATTACAATGAAAATATGACATATCAAAATGTATACGCTATCAACAACAGTAGAATATAAAGATAAATGTATAGCCTTAAATGCTATTTAATTTAAATGAAAGTTAAGAAAAAATGAAGGTAAGAAGAAAACACCATAAAAATAAGAATTGAAGTGGGGCATTACAGATAAGGGAGGAATTAACAGAATATTATGAATAACCTTGGGCCAATACATAGGAAAACTTTTAGACAAAACCTGGAAATTCTTAGTAAAACAATACAACTGTCATAAGAAGAAACAGAAAACCTGAATAATCCTCTAAACACTTAACAAATAGAATTGGCAGTTAATCTTTACAAAACGACAAAGCCCAGATGGTTTTATAGGCAATATCTACCAAACATTCAAGAATAAGATTTCTCAATTTTAAATAGCTCTTTGAAAGAATAAACAAACAAAATATTTCAAAGTCAATCTGTGAAACTAGTGTAATTGGTTCCTGGACTGGTCAAAAATAGTACCAGAAGGGAGAATTTCATTCTAGTCTTACAATAGATGTAAGATTACTAAGCCATTATAAGCAAATAACTCTTAGCAGTTTGTAAAAAAAGATACATAAACCAAGTTGGGCTTATCGTTTATCCTAGAGTGGGTTAATATTAAGTCTAAAAATGTAATTTGCCACATGAATAGATTAAAGAAGAAACGTTACTGTCTTAAGTACAAAAAAGGTTTGAGATTAAATTTTAAATGCTTCATGATTTAAGAAGCAAGACAAATATCCCAAGTTATAGCTATGAAGAAATAGAATCTTACATTTAAACAAAGTCCGCGAATACCTATTAATTGGTCAAGATGTGAATTAAGAATTCTTATAAATTGCTGATGGCAATGTGAATTGTTTTGAAGACTTTGGAAAATAATGTGGTACTATAGAGCTGACAAATATACTTGTCACTATGTGTAAGAATAATCATAGCAATTTCTGTAATAGCAAAAACAAAACCCATAAAGAATAAAAATAGCCTTCGACAGAATGGGTAAATGAATTGTGGTATATTTACATGATGAAATAGTACTCAACAGTACAAAATTAACGTAGGCTACATGCAATAGAATGGATGCATCTTAATGAGAGTGTAGGACAGAAAGTAAGTCACAGAAGACTACATGTGATCCTATTGAGAAGGAATGCAGAGGGAGGAAGAGAAAGAAGTATTTGGGTAGCTTAAGCAGTTTCAATAATGTTCTTCTTATGTTGGGTGTGTGTGAGTGCTCATGTTAACATGTCTCGTACTTTCGTGTGAATCAAATAGTACATTGTAAAACAAAAATTGACTAGACGTTCTTACTTGATAAGGATAATCTTTTGGATATTCTATTTCTACATAAGTATAATTTTCCAGAGAATTTTGTTAGAATTGAAGGCTCAGGGATGAATACAGCTGGCTTTGTAATGTGCACTTACGGATTTCTCCAGATATTTAGGTTGATGTTATCATTAATTCAAAGCTTTTCCATTTCTAGGATGAATCTGAATTTAGAGACAAACTCACTCCAATTACCATTTTTATGGAATATTGGTTGGATTATAGAACAGCTGCTGATACAACAGGCTTGCAACCTATTCTTAACCAATTCACGCCTGCTAACATTAGTCGACAGGTACTGTACTCAGTTTACCACTAATGTGATATTTTGTGATTTTTCTTTACAATTCATGTTATTAAATATTAGAGGAAATTTCCTTTATCATGTTGATAGATGTTTAGTCAAAGTCAGAAGGTTAGGAATCTGAATTTTCTTTTTTTTTTTCTTTTTTCTTTTTATTTGTTTGGGAATCTGAATTTTTCAAGTCAGAGATATTTAAAGCCACTTAACATAGATATACAAAGACAGGATCACATTTCAGATACGTGAAATAGGAAAATAATTCAAGGAGAACAGCAATGTGCCAGTTTGTTTACATATTTTAGTATTTCGCTAAAGATATTTGGTATCTATGTTATCTTTGATATTTTAATTTTTAAAAGTGCATATATA
The DNA here is from genome assembly GCF_002776525.5 of Piliocolobus tephrosceles. Classification (NCBI taxonomy): domain Eukaryota; kingdom Metazoa; phylum Chordata; class Mammalia; order Primates; family Cercopithecidae; genus Piliocolobus; species Piliocolobus tephrosceles. The sequence goes on from NC_045444.1 coordinate 72,705,294, forward strand.
GTAAATAAATAATTCTTTTCAGAAAACCAAAGAAAGCAACAAAATTTGATAGGTGGTATTCTAGTTTTAGAAAATCTTATGTATAATGTATTTAAATATTGTTAATTCTAATTACTGTTTCTCCTTTTTAAATTAAATGTTCATGTTTTTACACTAATATTTCTTCTTTCATAGAACTCTTTGCCCTAAATTTAGGTTGTCATTTTTTTTTTTTTTTTGTCTTTCTAAGATCCCATAAGCTCTTTTTTTGTTTGTTTGTTTTCTGTTTTTGTAATTTGAGATTACTGTATGTGACGGTAGCAAAAGGCAAATTGAAATATTTTTAAAAGTCTTTTCTAATTTTTATATTTTAACAATTTCATATTTCATTCTGTACATTAATAATCATGGTATATGTGCCATTTTCTAGTATTCATTAACATAGAACTTACAACTATACTTCTGTGTTTATATTCTTTAGATTTGTTATTTTTATTGAATGTACAATATTATGTTGATTAATAGTTTAATAATGACCACCTGAGCCTCTTAATGTCTGCCATTCAGTATTATACTTTCTTTAAAAGTTCATTGTTACTTGTCTCTTTATATAATGTGCTTTCATATATGGGTTATGGTTATTTTCTGTTTATAGTTTTATAATTTTTTAGAAATCTTTTATTATCATTGTTATCACTGCTTCTGATTAGTTTTCCAAACTCCCCATCCAATCTCTTTAATACCAACACTGTGTTAAAACCGGCTAATCAAGTAGGCTAACTTTTGAAACCTCTTGGAGGGCAAAAATAACTGCAGTAATATTTGGCTTCCTTTTTTTCCTACCTATTCTCATTCTTCATTGTTTGAAAAAAAATTTTTTTTGGTCTTCTCTGTGTCCTACATTTGTTCCATCAGTGACATATTAATTTTTAGGTATGTTTCTTTCTACATGCTTAGCTTTGTTATTCACTCTTGTTTTTATGTTAATTAATTACTCCACCATTTTTATCATTTCCTTTTCTCTAAAATGGATCCTTCATTTCACTGGTTACATTACAAACTCTTCTCTGCACTCTCTTTTTGCTGTCAAATACAAATATAAAGTTTTAATTGTAATTTTAAATTTGCAATTTTTAATTTGCTGGTTAGCAACTTTTTTTAAAAGGTAGAAAATGTATAGGTGAAATTTATTTTAAAAATATATCTGTATTAGTTTACTAGGGTTGTCATAACAAAGTACCACAGAATGGGTGGCTTAAACAACAGAAATTTATTCTCTCCTAATTTTGGAGCCTGGAAGTCTGAGATCAAGAGTCAGCAGGGCTAATTTCTTCTGAGGCCTCTCTTCTTGGCTTGTAGATGGTCACCAGTCACCTTCTTGTGTCTTCACATGGTCTTCTTTTCATGTGTGTGTCTGTGTCCTAATCTCTTTTTAAGCATCAGTCATTGGATTAGGGCCCACCCTAAAGACATTTTAACTTAATAATCTCTTAAAAGACTATATGGCCAAATACAGTTCCATTCTGAGATACTGGGGATTAACGCTTCAACATATATATTTTGGGGGGACACAGTTCAGCCCTTAACAATATTTAAAATATTGTCATTTTTACATGGAATTGCTTAAAAATTATCAGTGGAATATTTTGCATTCTGTTTCTTACTGTCTTCAAAATCCAGAGTGTGTTACACACTTTTAACACATCTAAATTCAAATACTTAGGTTTTATTAGAAATTTTTTTTGTATTTAGAATTCATATAATTAACAGTTGAAAAAGTAGATTCAAATAGTCAAGTTGTTCTAAACATACTAAAAGTTTTGCAGTAAGAGAATTAAGCATCAGCTTTTAACATTAAATTAATTAAAATTAAATAAAATTTAAAAATCAATTGCTCAGTGACATCAAGCCCATTTCAAGTGCTCAGAAGCCACATATGAGGCTTGCAAGTAGCTACTGTATTGGACAGTGCAGTTCTAGTGTTTCCCTTTCTGCTCCCTAATCCTTTGGTGTTAGAGATTTAGTGTTTTCTGCAGAAAGAGTTGGATTTTTTTCTATTATTTTTTTGGTTCAAATACACATTAAGTCCTTTTTTTTTTTTTTTTTGAGACGGAGTCTTGCTCTGTTGCCAGGCTAGAGTACAGTGGCGTAATTTTGGCTCACTGCAACTTCCGCCTCCCGTGTTCAGGTGATTCCCCTGCCTCAGCCTCCTGAGTAGCTGGGACTACAGGCGCCCACCACCACACCCAGCTAATGTTTTGTATTTTAGTAGAGACGGGATTTCACCATGTTGACCAGGACAGTCTTGATCTCCTGACCTCATGATCCACCTGGCTTGGCCTCCCAAAGTGCTGAGATTACAGGCATGAGCCACCGTGCCCGGCTTCAAATACATATTAATTTCTTACTTTGTGCAAGATATAATATATATAACTCTAGAGATTTGGTTGTCTGAGCATGAAAAACATTGCTTTTCCATTTCTGAAACTATCTTTCCTGACAGCATATTTTAATACTATGGCTGCTTCAATGCCAGCTAAGTCCTTTTCTTCCCCTATAGAGTAATGTTAGCCAAGTGTCTCTATATTACAGTTTCATTAATATTGTATACATATGTCTCATTGCAAACTTAAGATACTCATCTAACATTCTAACTGGGAATGTTATACATATCTTATCACTAGTTAATTTGTTATCTGCAAAGTCCACACTTTCTTCCTGATATAATCTAATCAAGCCTTGATTTCTATTTGGCGTGATATAAAGAATCACCATATAGTTCTTCTAATGGTCCTCTTTGAAAAAGGCTTATAGCAACTACATATATCTAGGTAAGTGAATTAATTCACATATATTTTCGTGTTTCCTTCAAATTAAAATGACAGTTAAAAATCTCTATCCAATATACAGCCACTTGCAAGCCTCATGTGGCTTCTGAGCACTTGAAATGGGCTTGATGTCACTGAGCAACTGATTTTTAATTTTTATTTAATTTTAATTAATTTAATGTTAAAAGCTGATGCTTAATTCTCTTACTGCAAAACTTTTAATATGTTTAGAACAACTTGACTATTTGAATCTACTTTTTCAACTGTTAATTATATGAATTCTAAATACAAAAAAATTTCTAATAAAACTTAAGTATTTGAATTCAGATGTGCTGAAAGTATATAATACATTCTGGATTTTGAAGATAGTAAGAAATAGAATGCAAAAGATTCCCCTGATAATTTTTAAGCGATTCTATGTAAAAACGACAATATTTTAAATATTGCTAAGGGCTGAACTGTGTTCCCCCAAAATGTGTATGTTGAAGCCTTAATTCCAGACATTCCTTGTTACTTGGAAGTGTACAATCATCATCAATCATCATCCTTGTTTTGAGGGACTCCGTTTTTCTTTTCCTTTAAATCCTTTTCTCTCTTCTTTTTGTCTGCTTCTGTGCTTGAAGCAAAATGGCCTCATCTTTATTTTCCATTCTTCTCTTAATTTTTATGTTTCTTCTTTCACATCCTACCCAGCTCCTCTGCTTTTTTCCCAGTGTTTCTCTCTTTTGGGTTTTTCCATTTTGCTCTAGCTGGAACATTCTTCTGGCCAGATCTAAAGGGAAAAAAGTTCAGGTCTTTGCTTTTTTCACCTACCCTGATTGGCTAGTTATAATGCTTCAAGCTTCTTTTCCTTCATCTTTTTCCAAATGACCATGCAATGCTGGACTCATTTTATCTAGCTTCTTTTGCCCCTTGGTCTCTCTGCCTTTCTGCTGAATACGTACAGCTCCTTATTCTTTTATCCTCTGCAGCCCTATTTCCATGATATTGGTGGAGGCACAGTCCATAATGAGAAACTCTAGAAGGTAGTCTATTTTGCCCGACATCTCACAACTTAGCTAGCAGCAGAGTAAAAATGAACCCTCATTTCTTGACTATTACTTTCTCTTTTACACCAGTCCTCATTCAAAGATGATAACAGCTTAAATTGAGATAGAACTGAAAGGTTCCAAGGAACTGTATTATATCCTATGAATCTTTTTTTTCTTTCTCATTCTTGACTGGCTACACTGGCCTGTTTAAAAATAAGTGGCCATGGTCTCTTTTGCATTAAGGTATACAAACAGGCTGATGAGTACATGAAAATATATACATGTGTACATACATGTATAACCACATAGATATTGATAAACACTGCTTATGCCACCTGCATTGGTATTTTTCATGTAGAAAAATAAAATGTTTTTTTCTAGGCTCACATTCTACTTGACTGTGGTGAAGACAATGTCTGTAAACCCAAACTGGAAGTTTTTGTAGATAGGTAAGTTTTGCTTGAAATAATAAATAATGTAGTAAGAAATTTAAATGGAAGGGTACATATTTCTATTCCAAGGACTAACATATTTTAACAAGAATTAGTTATACTGGAGGGTAATGCGTGAGTTTCTATAATACTAAAACTATCAGTATTGAGCTTCTAAAGAAAATATCTACTGTGTTTTCACTAGTTGCCTAGGTTGACAGAATTATTACCATTCAACTTTGGGTAATATCACAAAGTAATATTGTATCATGTTAAAGATACATTTCATTGTAAATATAGTTTGAACTCAAGGAATATCCTTACGATTTTGTATGGTATATGAATTATAAAGCATATTGTGAGAATTATGACACATGATTAATTTAGCTTTTAGAAAAATATTGAGGAATTACAAAGCACATATAATTCACTTCAGTAATAGATATGAATGATACTGATATATTAGTGGCACCAATGTTTATTTCTACTGAGAGAACATTGGATTTGTACCCAGTGTGCTATTTTCTGTTGTCTATCAAGCTGTGAAGTAGTCTTAAAATATCTTGAGACACTATTGAACATGTTGGTGCTGTGTATTTAACTCTTGTTTCTTTGAACAGTCATACTTTCCCCATCTAGTCTTTTTTTCTCAGTCTGGATTTGTATTGTTAAATTGTAGTGATCAAAAGAAGATCTATATTGGGGATGACAACCCTCTAACATTGATTGTTAAGGCTCAGAATCAAGGAGAAGGTGCCTATGAAGCTGAGCTCATCGTTTCCATTCCACTGCAGGCTGATTTCATCGGGGTTGTCCGAAACAGTGAAGTAAGCAGACTGCCTCTTTAAAAATCGAAATGCACTCAACAGATCTTATTAACATTAATGAGCTGCTCCCCTATTTAGTGAAGCTTAGCTATTCTACCTAAGGCTAAATTGCTAGACAATGGAGTGCCTATCTTACATAATTCCTTTTAAGCCTAATACTTTGCATAATGCATTGATATGACATTTTTAGAACTGCAAGCTAAGTGCCTGGAAACGAGGTTAGATAGATAAAGTGTCTAAGCCTGTCCATCAAATTATTTGTCAGAGGCTTTATGGTTATGTATGGTAGCCCTCTAGGGATCTTTTAGAAACACTTCTGCATTTCCATGTAGCAATTGTACCCAATTCTGGCTTTTTCCGTACCTCCTGGTTTGCTCAACTAGATTTATTTGCTTAGTACAAGAAACTGAAATATCCAACTGCATGATATTTTATTTCCTTTCATATCCTTTTTCTTTGTCTATCAAAGGCCTTAGCAAGACTTTCCTGTGCGTTTAAGACAGAAAACCAAACTCGCCAGGTGGTATGTGACCTTGGAAACCCAATGAAGGCTGGAACTCAAGTAAGACAATTTAATTAAACAGATTTTTTCTCCCCGGCAAATAGAAAAGCATATTGTTCTCTGGGCTAATAGTAATTTTTAAAAATAAGCACTTCAAAACAATGTCCTTAAATTGGTTTTGATATAACAGTTAAATGATTAGCAGAGTTTTGCTTAGTTTAGACTAAGATACAAAACAATTGGTTGTGCTCTGACACGGTTTGCAATCAGCTGCTCTGTACGCCTCCTTCACTTTAGTAAATGGATGAGAACATGGTTTAACCTAAGGACTGAAATAATAATTTTGCTCTTTTCACTGATGCCTTAATGGATCCTGAAAAGCTACTCTGGCAGCTACTAAGACTGTCAATCCTAGGTGAGCTAGATTCTATCACAGGCCCCACACAGAGGATCAAAGCAAAGATTAGTTGAATCAGGCTCCCCTTCAGATGGTAGAGCAGGGTGCCCAGGAGCTTGAAAAGCAGCAGCCAATGGCTCGCTTTCCGAATCCTCTAAAAAGTAAACAAAATATACCTTGTAGAATTCCTAGTAGCAAGGACAAAATGGCAGTATATGCTGTGTCTTTTTCAATAGAATTTAATTAATGACGTATTGATACGGGTACTTTGAAGATATGTAGTAATATAGTTCTAAGTATTCCATGTTTCTTTAGTATGTCTTCTATTACAAGTCATTATTATTTCTAGATGTACGGTATCTTAGGGAAGAGAACTTGAGCAAATTACCCTAAGTTCAATTTTTCACATATATTACATGTTTTATTAACAATGAGCATGCCTTTTATTTTCTCATATTCTCATTCTCTCTAGCTTTCTGGTTATTATATAGTTTCTGCTTATTCCAAGTAGCCAACTCCAGACTTTGTGGGGTGGGAGGCAGTATCCAGGAAGTACTGTTTTTATGTGTCATTGATCCCCGAGAAGACTTTTTTGTACCTGGTGGTTCAGTTGTTTTATTTAAAATCTACCAATTTTCTGCCTGCAGGAGTTAGGATATTTGGTGTTGGGAGTGTTATGAGAGGTGTATGGAGAAATTCTGGTTGTGGCCCTACTTATGCCTTCTTTAGCCAGGTTATTTTACTCTGGTAAATCATCCATTTCTTCTTTTCTGGGCTATGAACACAGCACATACTTTGGTTGTTAGCTTCCTGTTATCAAATCATTGCACTCAGTTGCTAGACTTTCACTGAATCAACAAACATTTACTTTTGCATTATTTAGAAAGATAGTATTATAAGGAGGTATAATTATGATTAATAATTGTTAAATAGGCTGTCTTATGGGTTGGCCCAGGTATATTAAGTAAAACAGATTTGATAGAAAATAAGATTTAATTATCTTTGTTCAGTTTTATTGTAAGCTCGGAAAAACCCCATTTTAGAACATTATTTTTTATTTAGACATTAGATTTGAAATTTTGCTAATTAGACATTGACTAACATTACCATCTTTTCCTCTCTCCTTCAGCTCTTAGCTGGTCTTCGTTTCAGTGTGCACCAGCAGTCAGAGATGGATACTTCTGTGAAATTTGACTTACAAATCCAAAGGTATGAAAACAACTTATATTCACTTATGATTATCAAATAAATATTATTTGTTGTAAATATACTATGTAATATACTTTAAATATAGAATAGCACAGATTGAATTTTATTGCTTGATTATAGCATTTTAAAATCAATATTTATGTTATAAGAATAACTTTATTGTCAGGTTTGAGTTTGTAAAACGAAATTTAAAATCCAGAGAAATAAAACGTTCATCTTCTTGGAATTAAATGTTAATGAAAATAACTAAGTTGAGGTGTAAGCTTTACACTTGTTTCTTTTGTTAATTTTTAGTTTTACTGAATTTGCCTCTGTATGTTTTTGGTGGTTATGCATAATTCCGTTTTAAGTATTTTTTTTTTTTCTTTTTCAGCTCAAATCTATTTGACAAAGTAAGCCCAGTTGTATCTCACAAAGTTGACCTTGCTGTTTTAGCTGCAGTTGAGATAAGAGGGTCAGTATGAATACTTAGTTGAGTATCTCATTCTCACAATTGCTTTTTAAAGGTAACTATCAGGCCTTAGTCTCTTCTGGACAGTAGACACTACATGTTTAGTGGTGGTTTTACTAGGGCATTAGCTCCTGTTGAAATGAAATCCTAGGTATGTTCCAAATCCCCAATACTGGGTGATCCTCAAAAGGAACAAAACATGGCAACAACATGCACAAATTAAGTTTATTGAACTTTTACACAGATTAATCAATTTACCTGTTACATGTACATTTCATAAGAGCAGTTTTTGTGCATGTGTGTGTTCATTAGTTTTCTCTTGAAGTACTTTTAAAAATTAGATCTAATTTTATTCACTTGAGTAATGAATACAGGGCACTTTTGAAAATGGACTGACTATATCATTTTGATATTCATGGTAGGTTTTCTTTGGTCATTGTTTAGAGTCTCGAGTCCTGATCATATCTTTCTTCCGATTCCAAACTGGGAGCACAAGGAGAACCCTGAGACTGAAGAAGACGTTGGGCCAGTTGTTCAGCACATCTATGAGGTTTGCAGTTGTTGGATTTTACCCAAACCTAGTGAATGAGCCAACGAAGAGAGGAACAACTAAGCTACTTAAAAAAAAAAAAATTCTATATAATTTTTACGTAAACTCTGCATTGGTTAATTATGTGTCAGAGATTTGTTTGAATATTTTCCTTTTTCATAAATTCATTTTTATTTTACAAATAGCTGTGTTTAAATAAAGCAGTTTATATAATTTGTTGTTTAAAATCAATTTGTTCTACTTGAATAAAAGAAATAAGTCACTGGTACTTTCTCATGGGCATTTTGTAGTTCTGGCTAAAAATGAAAATACCTATGGCAAATAATCAAAACTGTATTTCTATAGGAAGAAAATTTTCTTTGTCATCCTTCATTAATAACTTTTTAATATTTCACCTTTTGTTTATACATATATATATATATATTTTTTTTATTTATTTATTTTTTTTTATTTTTTTTTTTGAGGCAGTGTCTTGTTCTGTTGCCCAGGCTAGAGTGCAGTGGCCTGATCTCAGCTCACTGCAAGCTCTGCCTCCTGGGTTCAAGCAATTCTCCTGCCTCAGCTTCCCGAGTTGCTGGGATTACACGTGTGCGCCACCATGCCTGGCTAATTTTTGTATTTTTAGTGGAGACAGGGTTTCACCGACGGGGTTTCACCATGTTGGCCAGGCTGGGCATGAACTCCTGACCTCAAGGGATCTGCCTGCCTCAGCCTACCAAAGTGCTGGGATTACAGGTGTGAGCCACTGTGCCCAACCTTGTTTATATTTTTATCCTGACACATTTTACTCTGTGTTAGAGACAAATGTTGAGTTTGATAATTTTTGCATAGAAATAGCCACATTGTAATTAGAGGTTAACTGTGGAAACTGTGCTGTTGTTCAAAACCTATTGCTAACATGATTTCTAAAGTTGATGTAGGGGATGGAATAGATTTTTGCCCAAGGTGTAGATACATTTTCTTTTTTCTCCTTAGCTGAGAAACAATGGTCCAAGTTCATTCAGCAAGGCAATGCTCCATCTTCAGTGGCCTTACAAATATAACAATAACACTCTGTTGTATATCCTTCATTATGATATTGATGGACCAATGAACTGCACTTCAGATATGGAGATCAACCCTTTGAGAATTAAGGTAATGTGCTTAATAGCAGCTCTTCATTATAATGATATTTCATTGCCTTCTTTCTAAACCTATAAAAGAAATTCATAAAATAAAACAACGATTTTAATGTAAAACCCACTCTGCAAAAAATTGTTTAGTTCATAAGCAGTACACTCAGGATAAATTCATTTGTATAATGGGTAAGAATTAATTCTGTGACGTCCTAGTGAACTGTATCTTCATGGTGTGCTTACTGAGCCTCATGAGATGTCCTTCAGGGACTCAGTTTGACCTTGGCTCCATCACATTGTTGTTTGTTCAGGGCGTAATATCACATCAAGGGTGTTTTGTTGTTAAAATTGCTACTTTGGGATAAGCTTTACTGTTTTACTCATGATTCTCTTGACTTTTGGATATATTCATCTCCATCATAGATTTTTACTAGAAACAATTATACAGTATGGTCTAAGGAAAGGTAAAGAAACAGAATAAAAAATATACCCATGATTGACATCACAAATGTACTGTGGAATTTCAGGCCATTTCTGTGTGTTACCTCGAGGTAAGCAAGGGCTGAAAATAATGGTTAGGGAGAGCTAATTTTTTTGGCACATATTAAAGACTAATCTTTATTTTCTGTCCCTACTGCTCACCATATACAGAGTGGTAAATCTTCTATCATACTAAATTTTCATTCACTATTTTTTAATCATGTCTAAGAGTTTATATCAAAATGCTGATATAAAATGTTTTTCATTGTCATTTGCCACCATTTTGTTAATGTGATTGCATTAGATTTCATCTTTGCAAACAACTGAAAAGAATGACACAGTTGCTGGGCAAGGTGAGCGGGACCATCTCATCACTAAGCGGGATCTTGCCCTCAGTGAAGGAGATATTCACACTTTGGTAAGTGCCATTTCAAGTACGTGCACTATAGACATTTAAAAATATGTGACTATAGAACTGACGCCAAAGAACATTTCAAAAATAACAACAGCTGTGCTTGAACAACTACATTTATTTTTATACGATGCATTCCTCTTACTTTCCTTTTTTCTAGTCAGATTAATGCCGTATTTTCTTCAAATGATCTATTTTTGTAGATGGCTAATAGAACTAGTTTATGTCCCAACTTAATTTTCCTACTCTAGTTCTTTAACTGTCCTCTTTCTTGGCCTCCTCCTAATCTCTGAGGCTTTAGCACGATACTAAAAAATCCAGAAGGTCCCAACAAAAATACATTGGAATAATAATTAGCATTTGATTAACCTTTGTTGAGTTAGCCTATATAATGGCTATAATGTTTTTAAAGGCGATTGCTTTTTTTTTCTTTTAATCAACAAACCTCCAAATCTCTAGTAGAGAACCTGGTATAATGTTTTTTGTTTGTTTGTTTGTTTGTTTTTTGAGACAGAGCCTCACTTTATCACCCAAGCTAGAGTGCAGTGACACAAACACAGCTCACTGAGGCCTTGACCTCCCAGGCTCAAGCAATCCTTCCCTCTCAATCCCCCCAATAGCTGGGACTACAGGCACTCACCACCATGCCCGGCTGAGTTTTGTATTTTTTGTTGAGATGAGGTTTCACCATATGGCCCAGGCTGGTCTGGAATTCCTGACCTCAAGAGATCTGCCCACCTCAGCCTTCTAAAGTGCTGGGATGACAGGCATGAACCACCAGGCCCAGCACTGTTTATGTTTAATAGTGATCACTAGTTACTTTTACAACACCAAATTCTGTGGTTCTTGTTAGTTCTCATCCAGTTCAACTGTCTAGTGACTTTGATTCACTTGATCAGTTCCTTCTATTGACTCTCATGGCTGTAAATACCATCTGGTATAGATGCCTTTGATTTATATTTCCAGTGTGATCTTCTGCATTGAACTTCAGATTCCAATATCCAACTGCTTACTAGAAACTGCTTTTAAATATCTAATAGGAATCTCAAACTTAATTCTCAATATATACCCTTGGGTTTTCCCAAGTCTGCTCTTTCCATAAAGTTCTTAGTTAATTTTAGTAAATATCAACTTCATTGTCTGTCTAACACCTGGACCTCATGCTTGACTCCTCTCTTTATCTCAAATCTCACGTCTTGTATTTCAACAAATTGTATCAATATTTACCTTCAAAATGCCTAGAATCTGGCCCCTTCTCACTAGTTTCATCACTAACACAACCTAACCCAGGCTACTTTCCCTTCTCAGTTGGACTATCGCCAAACCCCTGGTTGGCCTCTGTATTTCTGCCTTTCTCCCCACTATACTTTGTATGTCATAGAAGCCACAGTGATCATTTTAAATACAGGTCAGGTTGTGTCACTCCAGTGCCTTCCCGTCTAACTCAATGAGAAAGCAAGAGGCTACAATGACCTTTAAGCCCAACATTAACAGGCACTTCCTGCCTCTCTGCTTGCATCTCCTCTCCTTACTATTCTGTTTCTCAAATTTTCCACCTTGCTCTTCATTGAGCAGATAGCCTGAAGCATGTTTATTCCTCAGTGCTTTGAAATTGCTCTTTCATCTGCCTGGAATTCTTTGTCCAGATACCCTTGTAGCTTATTTTCCCATATTGTTCTCATGTCCTTAAAAGTAAAATTATGTCAGAGGAATTCCCTGACCAACCCATGGGAAATAGAAACTGCCTTCTACCTCCCAACCCTACTTTTGATCTTGCACTTTCTGTTCTCCTTCAGAATCTGCTTTTTTTTTAGTTGAGACAAAGCTTACATAAAATTAACCATTTTAATGATTTTAAAGTGTATAATTTGGTGTTTTTTTAGTATAATTACAACATTGAACCACCGTTACCACTATAATTGTGAACATTTTTGTCACCCCAAAAAGAAATGCTGTACCCATTAAGCAGTTTATCCATTCTCCCCTATCATCAGCCCCTGGTGACCACTAGCCTGCATTCCTACTGATTTGCCTATTCTGGACATTTCATAAATGTAGTGTCATACCACATGTGGCCTTTTGTGTCTAGCCTTCTTTCACATAGCATGTTTTCAAGATCTACATTGTGGTGTGCCTTAGTACTTCACTTTTATGCCTGAATAATTCTCCATTGTGTGGACATACCACCTTTTGTTTATCCATTCATCAGTTGATCCACATTTTGATTATTTCTACTTTTTGTCTATTTTGAATAGTGTTGCTATGAACATTCGTGCATAAATTTCCATGTAAACATGTTTTTCAGTTTTATTGAGAATAAACATAAGAGTGCAATTGCTAGGTCATATGGAAACTCTATGCTTAACTTTTTGAGGAACTGCCAAACTATTTTCCAAAGTTGCTGCAGCATTTTACAATCCCAGCCAGCAATATATGAGGGTCTTATTTTCTCCACATCTTTGTCAACACTTATTATTTTCTGTTTTTGTTTGTTTTAAAAGTTTTATAATCAGGATATCCTGGTTGGTGTGAAGAGGTAACTCATTGTGGTTTTGATATGCATTTCCCTATTGACTGATGATATTCAGCATCTTTTCAGTTGTATATCTTTTTTAGACAAATACCTGTTCAAATTTTTTGCCCATTTTTAAATTGAGTTTGCCTTTTATTGTTGAGTTGCAAAGAGTTCTTTATATATTCTGGATACTACTTTCATTAGATTTATGATTGCACAGGTTTTTTTTCATTCTATGTGAATTGTCTTTTTAATTTCTTAATGGTGTCCTTTAATGCACAAAAATTTTTAAATCTGAAGTTCAATTTATCTATGTCTTCTTTTGTTGCTTGTATTTTTGTTGTCATATTTTTGAAACCATTGCCCAATACAGGCCATGAAGATTTATACCTAGGCTTTTTTGGTTTTATAAGTTTTACACTTACAGCTCTTACATTTACATCCCTGATTCATTTTGAGTTAATTTTTGTGTATGGTGTGAGGTAGGGGTCCAGATTTATTCTTTTGTGTGTGGCTATCCATTTGTCTCAGCATCATTTGTGGAAGAAATTATTCTTTCCCTTTAAATGGTCTCGGCAGTCTTGTTGGAGATGAATTGATTATAAATATATGAGTTTATTTCTAGATGTTCAGTTCTGTTCAGTTGACCTATATGTATATCCTTAATACAAGTATTGTTTTGATTACTGTAGCTCTGGAGTTCAGGTTTTGAAATAGGGAAATATGAATACATTTTCTTCCTTTTAAGATTATTTTGGTTATTTAGAGTCCTTTGTGATTCCTTATGGATTTTAGGATCAGCTTGTCCATTTCTGCAAACAAGGTAGTTGGAATTTTGGTAACAATTTTCTTAAACCTGTCTCAATTTGGGGAGTGTTGCTATCTTAACATTACATTATTTCAGTTCATGAATATGGTATGTCTTTCTGTTTATTTATTCTACAATTTTTTCAACAATATTTTGTCATTTTTAGTATACTTGTCTTGCACATCCTTGGTTACATGATTTCTGTGTATTCTTTTCAATGCTCTTTTATTTTATTATTATTTATTATTATTTTTGAGAAGGAGTTTTTGCTCTTGTTGTCCAGGCTGGAGTCCAATGGCATGATCTCGACTCACTGCAACCTCCGCCTCCCAGGCTTAAGCAGTTCTTCTGCCTCAGCCTACTGAGTAGCTGGGATTACAGGTGCTCACCACCAGGCCTGGCTAATTTTTTGTATTTTTTTAGTAGAGATGGGTTTCACCATGTTGGTCAGTCTGGTCTCAAACTCCTGACCTCAGGTGATCCACTCACCTTGGCGTCCCAAAGTTCTGGAATTACAGGTATGAGCCACCACGTCCACCTTATTTTTATTTTTATTTTTTAGAGACAGGGTCTTATTCTGTCACCTATGCTGGAGGACAGTGGCATAGTTATAGCTTACTGCAACCTCGAACTCTTGGGCTCAAGCAATCCTCCTGCCTCAGCCTCCTGAGTAGCTAGGACTATAAGTGCACCCACTACCCCTGGCTAATTTTTAAATTTCATTTTTGTAGAGATAGGATCTCACTATGTTGCTTAGGCTGGTCTTGAACTACTGGCCTCAAGTGACCTTCCCACCTTGGTTTCTGAAAGTGTTGGAGTTATAGGTGTGAGCCACTGCTCTTGATCTCAATGCTGTTTTAAAGGAAATTGTTTTCTTAATTTCTTTTTTGGATTTCTTATTGATAGTATACTGAAATATGACTCATATTTGCATATTGATCTTGTGTCCTGTACCTTTTCTGTACTTGTTATTTTAGCTTAAATTGTTTTAATATGGATTATTTAGTGTTTTCTGTATGTAAGATCCCGTCATCTACAAAGAAATAGCTTTACTTTATCATTTCTAATCTGGATACCTTTTACTTTTATTTTTATTTTTACTTTTTTGATAAAGAATCTAGCTCTGTCACCCAGGCTGGAGTGCAGTGGCATGATCTTGGCTTACTGCAACTTCTGCTTCCCAGGTTCAAGTGATTCTCCTGCCTCAGCCTCCCAAGTAGCTGGGATTACAGGTGCCCACCATCACACCTGGCTAATTTTTGTATTTTGAGTAGAGATGGGGTTTCACCATGTTGGCCAGGCTGGTCTCGAACTCCTGACCTGCAGCGATATGCCTGCCTCGGCCTCTCAAAGTGCTTGGATTACAGGAGTAAGCCACCATACCTGGCCTTAATTTTTCTCAATTGCACCGGCTAGAACCTTCTGTACAATATTGAGTAGAAATGACTTGATTTCTATTGTCTTATTTGTAACCTTAGGGAGAAAGAAGTATGAAGTATGATGTTAGCTGTGGGCTTTTTATCAATGCCCTTTGTCAGGTCAAGGAAACTCTTTTCTATTCCTGATCATCAACAAATGGTATCACTACTAGGCGGCATTGTCGTGGGGTGCGTACATGTGATATGTCTAATACAGTGTATAGAAGCATATAGAAGGTGGTGAATATTTATTTCTTTTGGCTGCCAACCTTGAAGTTACTGATTAAAACATTAAATGTGTCAGAGGCCATCAGCATGTGATTTGATTTTTGTAGGCCGTCCATGGAATACCCATTAAAAATTCTGTTTTCTTTTCCACGGGGATGTTGAGATCTGGTTTTTATATCTTACAAATATCACCATGTTCCGAGTTTGCCTAAAGAATATTGAGTTCTAGTCATAGAATGAATCTTTTAATATTATGGATCTTATCCTTCTATAACAAATCACATTAAAACCAACTCTTTCATTTACAAGGAACTACATGTGTGGCAAAAGAAGAAAAAGGAAAAGAAACATACCAACCCCTTCACAATAAAAAGCATTCATAGACTCAACTATTAGCCTATTTATTTACAAGACAAAAGAATCTGGATAATCTCTTTTGACTATCACACAAAAAGAAAAAAAACATGGCGAATTTTCAAATGTTGAAGAGATGATAGAATGACCTTTTCTTATAAGTAAAGAATTTGTTTTGGCAGGGTTGTGGAGTCGCTCAGTGCTTGAAGATTGTCTGCCAAGTTGGAAGATTAGACAGAGGAAAGAGTGCAATCTTGTACGTAAAGTCATTACTGTGGACTGAGACCTTTATGAATGTAAGTAGACTGGTGCAGCATTTAGCAAACATACCCAGTGTTTTCAAAGAAATATAAAAGGCCTGATATCTGGAAAATCATCTAATTGTTATTTCCAAACAGAAAGAAAATCAGAATCATTCCTATTCTCTGAAGTCATCTGCTTCATTTAATGTCATAGAGTTTCCTTATAAAAATCTTCCAATTGAGGATATCACCAACTCCACATTGGTAAGTCATTGGTTTAGGTGAATAGAATAAATGTACTCAATTCAAATGCTGTACATGTTTTTATTTGGTTTAAAAAAAAAATGACAGCTTAACTCTTGATAATTTAAACTGAAGTTATATGATAGCATTATAACCTAGTTTAATATTATCATTTTACTCCTCTACCTCGGAGTGATTAAAGCTAGACCTTTTAGTTTAGCATCTTGTCCAGTGTAAGAGATTTCTTAGTATATACTACATTATATTGGGGAAATTTTAGGAATTTTCCTTTACAAAGTTAGAAAGTTGGAAATTAACTGCAACAAGTGAGGCATTTTGAAGATATTTAAGGAGTAAAAATGGGATCAGCTCATGATAAACTGGATTGGATTATTTAAAAATCATTTCAAGCTGGGTGTGGTGCCTCACACCTGTAATCCCAGCACTTTGGGAGGCTGAGACTGGTGGATCATTTGAGGCCAGGAGTTCAAGACCAGCCTGGCCAACGTGGTGAAACCCCTTCTCTATGAAAAATACAGAAAAATTAGCTGCGTATGGTGGCGCACGCCTGTAATTCCAGCTACTGGGGAGGCTGAAGCATGAGAATCACTTGAACTCGGAAGGTGGAGGTTGCAGTGAGCCAAGTTCATGCCCCTGCATTCCAGCTTGGGCTACATACAGGGCAAGACTGTCTAAAAAAAAAAAAAAAGATTGCATTTCAGATGCAATCAGAAGTCAACTTGTCATTGGGAGTTTCATGTGTGTATGTGCTTGCTCTTGATACCAAATGTGAAACCACTAAATTATTATATGCAGGAAAAGAATATACTGTGAATTCCATTAAAATAAAATATAATATTTTCTCAGATATTTGTTGATTAAGTCAATGCACTGTTTTTAAAACTAAAATCTTTATTCCTCTATAGGTTACCACTAATGTCACCTGGGGCATTCAGCCAGCACCCATGCCTGTGCCTGTGTGGGTGATCATTTTAGCAGTTCTTGCAGGATTGTTGCTACTGGCTGTTTTGGTATTTGTAATGTACAGGGTAAGTAACGAACTTAGAAAGAGACAAAGAAGGAGAGAGGGAAAACAGAAGAAAAGGAAAAGGACAGAAGGAAAAGAAGAATGAAAAGTAAGGGAAGGAAGAAAGGGACCTGTAATGATGATGCTTGATGAGCATTACTTATTATTTGAGGAAAGATAAATTCTGTGAAATACAATTTAAATTTTTTTAGTGGTAATATAGTCACTCAGAAAATACTTTTCATATTCTACACTGATGTGACAGTAATAACGGTTTTTCTTCAACTGACAGATGGGCTTTTTTAAACGAGTCCGGCCACCTCAAGAGGAACAAGAAAGGGAACAACTTCAACCTCATGAAAATGGTGAAGGAAACTCAGAAACTTAACTGCAGTTTTTAAGTTATGCTACATCTTGACCCACTAGAATTAGCAACTTTATTATAGATTTAAACTTTCTTCATGAGGAGTAAAAATCCAAGGCTTTACTGCTGATAGTGCTAATTGGCATTCACCACGAAATGAGAATTATATTTGTCAACCTTCTCCTGATAAAGAAGTTCAGACATACATTTAATAACATAGAGTGACTTGTGATTTTAGGTATTTAAATAATAAAATTTCAAGGGATAGTTTTTATTCAATGTATATAAGACAGATAGTGCCTGATTTACTACTTTATATAAAATAGTACCTCCTTCATTTACTGTTTCTGATTTAATGTATTGAATTTCATTTGTTGTTGTTGTTGTTGTTTTAAAGCAGTCCAAATTTGGACCTTAGCAATCATGTCTTTTGTATAGGTACTTAATGTTAATACATATTACACTACAGTTTACTTTTCAGGATACTAAAGACTTTATAACTGCATGAACTTAGATTTTTTTAATCACTTATATTGTGGAACTTTATAAACACATACATGATACCATCACAATTGTTGCTTTTAATAACAAAGGTACAATATTTTGTTTTAATATGAAAATTGGGTAGATCCTATAACACTTTTGTTTATATTAAATCCACAATAGTTTATTACATTTTAACTTGTATAAATTTTATGTCAACTCCTTCAAGCCAACCTATACTAAAAACTAGTTCCATAATCACAAATGCCTCTTTTGTGTAATTGTTTAATTTCAACTGAATATCATAATGCTTAAAGCCATATGGAGTTGGAAATTATCTTCAAAGCATATTTATTTCATTGTTTTAGTCTGGCTATTTACAGTGTATAAAAAAGCATTTTTATTAAAATACTGTGTAGTTCTTTGAGATAGTTGCTTATGCTTATAGTAAGTAGTACATTCTTAGAGTAGAGCAGAGTTTTTAGTTAGTATTAATTTATTTTCTCCCTATTCATGTATTTTTCCTTATATTTCCGAAACTGTTACTGAGAATGGGTCAGTATCAATGAGGAATCCTTACAGTTGACAGGAACCTGGACCCCTTACCCCAACTTTATGAGTAATGCTTGGAATAAAAACTCTTAAGGTGACTCACTGATTTACTTCTAGCAATAGCATAATGTTACAGGAATATTAACCCTGTTTAAGCAAGGTAATATGTAAAATCAGTCTTAGCTATCAGAATAACTTCTAAAAGATATTTTTATAAGCAGTTCAAGTTATTGAAAACCTTTTTAGCTTTCTGAAGTTTGTTAGTATAAATTACTTTTCTAGGATTTTTAATAAAAGCCACATAGGTAGAAAGTTGTAGTTTTATATGGCTCTGTAGAGTGGTGAACCTTCTAGAGGAATATATGATTTATTCACAGTTTCTGAAGGCCTGGGGATGATGATCAGTCATACCTATTTTTGTGTAATTACATCATGTTGTGCATTAGAAATGGAGAGTTTAATAGCTCTTTAACTGCTGTCCTCATTAGGTAATGATAAATATTTCCCTCAAATAATTGACTATTTTGCTGTGTTTTAAAAATAATTGAAATTTATCTTGCCATATCTCATAATTTCCTGCAGAAGTGACTGAGCTAATCTTAAGAAAATATTCATAAAATAGGAGCACATTTAGTTGAGGTATACAAGGTAGGACTATAGACAAGACTCTCTATTTAGCTTTGGTGAACTTCAAAAGTAATGGGTCTTGGAGTATAGATTTTTGTTAGTAGCTTGAAAAAGCTTAATCATATGCAGTAAATATTTTTATTACCAATAAATTTAAATTTTTTTTAAGAAAAATATTTTTATCCTAGGGCCAAGTGTTGCCTGCCACCAATCAGTAAGTTAATCTGTAACAAACTTTACCTTAACAGTTTTACCACCTAGTAACAGTCATTTCTGAAAATATGTTGACTAGAAAGTTACTCTTTGACAAAAGTGTTAGGATTTGCTTTTGTGCCATCTATTCATTTTATGGCATCTATCTTGAAAATAATCTTGTATTGGGATTGAAAGATGCTGTAATTTGGAAATTAACATGATTTCTTAAATTACCTTTATGAAATATAGTTTTGTATAATAGCATAGATTTTCCTTCAAAAAATGAACATTTATATATCTACAAAAATATGGAGAAGTGTAATTTGAAAGCCTACTTTCTGAAGAAAATGTTGGAATTCTTTTTATCATGATTAAATATCAAATACTTGCCCCATGAAAACTTTAAATTTCTAAAACAGTTGAAATACTACTGTATTTGTGATTTATTGAGAATAAAAATCTATTTTGAAGTATAAAATTCTTACGATCTGATTCAGTTTTAAGAAAGCATATAAATGAACTAGAAGATATTGAAAACATTTGACATTGTTAAGAAATATACTGATTTTGATTTTTATATAGGTATTTATTTCAAAATTGATATTTTGAGAAAAATACATGTGAGTCATTTTTTCTCTTTCTTTCTCTTTTCCCTTAACAATTATCACTGTAATTCTGAATCTGAAAGGTAAAACAATTAGTCAAAATATTATTGCCATCATTCTACCTGTGTTATGAAACTACTTACTCATAGTTAATTCTCATTAACACTTACATTTCCATAAAGAAAACTCAAGTGTTAGTAAAAGAGACTTTACTGGCTTAAGAGGGCTGTGAAAGATTTTTGATAGTGAATCATGACCCTAAGGGAGAGATTTGTGTGATAAAAGCATTGTATATAATAGATCAGTGATTTTTGTAAGGCAAACAGAATTCATAACTTGGTAGAACTTCCTAAGTTGCAAAATGTAATGATGAGCTTGGTGGAGAAGAATGAATCGTTCTTGGAATACCTATGTGCAGCCACTACCCATCTCAGTATCACCTTGTTTGTATTCTTGGATAGCTAGTATATGTAGTAGTTTGATGACTAATTTAAAGAAAAACACCTAAAATTTGAAACATGATTGTAGGATCAAAAAAGGTAGATGAAATTGCTTATACTCAAAGTGTTTTGGAGATTATTCCTTTTAGTTTGTTGGTTGACTGGTTTGAGCAATAGAAATATACAGCATGCAATATATGCTTATATTTCATTGTAATTTCTGATATATAATGAACTTCTTGGGAGAGGTACTGAATCTTTGATTTTTTTGTCATTTTTCTCAAGTGCAATATAACAATGTAACCAAATCTAGATAATGTCAAAGTTGTCATTAATTTAGTAAGCCTAATATAAACAAATATTTGTATTATTTTTGTTAGCAGGAAAGAGTGATTAAGTGAGGTTATTTACCCCTAAATGGTCCATTCTGCATTGTATTTCAGGCTGGAAATGAATTATTCTTTACTAGTTTTGAAACACTTTGAAATATCCTAAGGTAACTTGGAAGCTGTGTAGTGTATCAAATTAATTTGCTACCTAATAACATAGAAAGTAAATATGTTTGTGGTCACCCACATTGGGTGAGACAGAAAATGAATCTGTTCTAAAATTTGTAATTTGCTAACTTGATTTGAGTTAGTGAAAACTGGTACAGTGTTCTGCTTGATTTCCAACATGTAACTTGTGACTGTACAATAAACATAAGCATATGGTGCCACTTTTGTGTATGTGGTTATCCTTTCTATGATGTGTTTTTGTTTTTTAATGACATGAGCTAGCAATAATGAGCTAAAAGGATGACCTCAGAGAGGTAACTTTCTCTAAAACTTCAAATCTTGAATATCAATTATTTGAAGAAAAGAAACACAAAAAGAGCAAAATGTACCACATTAAAATCCATCCTTAGAAAGGCAAATATGTATCTGCCTGAAATACAAGAATTATTTTATTTCTAAACAAACATTTCTAAATTCATTATGCTAACCTTTATTACTTTTACATTATCAGATTGCTTTTAAAATGCACATTTACATCTTTCTTTTATAATTTTTAATTATAGTGTATATATGCCATTGCATATATGCAATTGCAATATATATATGCAATTCTAGTATGAAAATACCTATTTTCATAAATGAAAAGTACCAAGAAGAAAATTAAGTTTTGAGATGCTTGGGAAATTACACTGAAGTAGCATAATACACCACCATAAATTCCTATGGAAATAAAATAGAGTATTGCCAGCATCCAGAAGCCCCCTTCTGTCTCTTTCTAATCATATCTCACCCCTGCCCTGCAAAAGTAACCACTGTCCTTACTTCTAACATTATATGCTTAGTTAGATGTGATATTTCCCCTGGACCAGCAAGTCATAACTACCCCTATCCTGACCACCATACTTGATATTTTGGCTGTAATTAAGATGTAAAATGTACAGCACCTACACATGGAAGTATTTTGAGTGTGATAAGTAGAAAATGGGCAGAGCCTTTCTGTCCTGCCTGACTTACTAGTTGCTGTTAAGGATCAAATGAGAACACAAATGAAATGATTTTATTTTTTTGAGACAGGTTCTTGCCATGTTGTCCAGGCTGGTCTCAAACTCCTGAGCTCAAGTGATCCGCCTGCCTTGGCCTCCCAGAGTTCTGGGATTACAGGCGTGAGCCACCACACACTGCCTGAAATAATTTTGAAAACTGTTCAAACCACTTGAGTTCAAAGCTCTTCCCAGTCACTTACAAGTTTACCCTCTGTGGGAGTATCTTGGTCCACAGAGGGTAAATTTGTGAGGATTTTGTGAAAATGCAAGAAAAGGGGTTATCAAAGGCATATATTAAGTGCTTATCCAGTAAGTCTCGTCCATCATTCACTTGATTGGTCCAAGAAGAAAATTTTGAGCCATGGAATTCTCTTTTCCCAGATTAATTTTAAACATTCTTTGAACCTTATAATGGTGATAAATCATTAATGAGGAAAGCCATTATAGAGAGTTATATTAGTCTGTTTCACACTGCTATAAAGAACTGCCTGAAACTGGGTAATTTATAAAGGAGAGAGGTTTAATTGACTCACAGTTCAGCATGGCTGGGGAGGCCTCAGGAAACAATCATGGCTAAAGGCAAAGGGGAAACAAAGCACCTTCTTCACAAGGCAGCATGAAGGAGAATGAATGCAGGAGGAACTACCAAACACTTACAAACCATCAGATCTCCTGAGAACTCATTATTAAGAGAACAGCATGGGGGAAAGTGCCCCCATGATTCAATTACCTCCATCTGGTCTCTTCCTTGACATGTGGGGATTATGGGAATTACAATTTGAGACAAGATTTTGGGTGGGGACACAGCCAAACCATATGAAGAAACATTTTTGAGCAGGCCTGAAATATAAAATTCAACCACCAGCAGCCATGTTGGCAAAAAGTGACAGAACTGTATGCATTTTAGAAAGAGAAATTATACCACTTATTTCTAAGAAGTAGCTTTCCTTGGTTTTTTGCTTTGGTGATATGTCTATTTATTATGAATAATTTATATAATAACAGCTAATATTATAGATACTATATTGATACCCATTTTACTGATTTGAAAATCTGCTCAGAGAGTGATTAAGCTCTCACACTAGCATGTGGTAGAGATTTATGCCCCCGGGTTGTTCTCTCTTAATGTGTTCTACAGTAGTGTCTTTCCTTGCACAAACCACCTAGCCCCTCCATACCTTTTTATTATACCCCTTATAATAGACATCATGATATCTACCTCGTTATGTACTGTTATCTTTGGAAATATTAAATATATGCAAAGTACTTACATATATTAGTATATTAACATATTAGAAGACAGAATGATGGCTGGCAATATTTTCATACTACTGCCAAAAAGAGGTGATAAGGGCTTAAATAAACCAGGCTAGTAACAATTGGGAATAGAAAGGAGACATTTAGGATAATGTATGATGTAGAATCCATAGGTTTCTGGGTTAGGTGATTGGCTGGACTAAGAATTGAGACAGGAAATGGGAGCAAAGGGGCAGAGATTTGGGGAAGAGCAGAGAGTTTAGGAGGGGAAAAGGTACATTACATTTGAGGTACTTATGGCATATCTAGATGGAAATTTCCAGCAGGTTCTTGTAAACATAAGCCTTGGTATACAGGAGAAAGATCAAAGCCAGAGAAATAATATAGGTATTAGTAGAAGTTAATGGATGAGATTGGATGAGATGGTTCAGGAGAAATGTGTAAAGTAAGGAGACAGGAAGAAGGCAGTGCACTGAATTTTTACATTTAAAAGGAGGATGGGGTGGCCAGGAGCCAGGGTGATTAGCTATAGAAGTAAAAAGAAAGTCAAGAAAGACTGTGACACAAGACCATAGGGAAACAAAGTAAGATGAATGAAGAAGAGTAGGTTATTGGTGACCTTACAGAGAGCCATTTCAGTGGCATCGTCAAGCACTAAACCCAGATTCCAGTGGGTCAAGCAATGGATAGGCATTAGGCTTGGCTTGGCTTAGAAAGGAAGAGAAAGGGCTGTAGTTTGAGGTGAAAGCAAAAGTAGGAAAGTTCATTTTACAGATGGAAAATACTTGAGCAGTTTTATACATTAAGGGACAAAATACATTTTAAATGATGTGATGTAGGTAAGGAAAGAAGGAAAGCTTGAGGAAAGCAGATTTAGAACATATTGGGAGAAGGAGGGTCAGAATTAGCATCAAGAGATGAGGTAGAACAATCACAGGGAGTATCTTGGATCAGGAGCAAAATCACAAGTTGAAAACAGTGGCCTGATGTTTTGTTTGGCCTCAAAGTATTTTAAAAATAAATGAACTAGTTGGCACCATTAATGTATTATGAATACCCCAAAGACAGATATTCTGAATTCTAAGAGCTGCAGTATTCTTGAGGATAGGAGCCTGTGTTCTTGCTTGGACACAGCATTGGAACTGAGTAAGGTCTGCACTGAGATGGTCAAGCAATTTTGGGGTTACCATAAATCCTAGAGAGACTTCTGTTTATTTGATGAGACTAAGTTCTCATTACTCATTTGCCCAGCCATTGTAGGAATTTGAGTTTGTAACTCCTGATGAAGAGCCTGCTGAAATCATGAATGGATCAGAATTACCTGCTGAGTTTACCATACCAAACACTCTTTGGCTAGGTTATACCCCAAATACCTTTTGCATTTGTTCAGTCTGTTACTTGTACATAAGCTAGATCTAAAGACAAGGCAACCAGCTGGGCACAGTGGCTCATGTCTGTAATCTTGAGATTTGGGGAGGCCAAGGTAGGAGGTTTGCTTGAGGCCAGGAGTTCTAGACCAGTCTGGGCAAGACAGTGAGAACCCCATCTCTACAAAAAAAAATTTTTTAATTAAAAACTTTCTTGTAAACAAAGCAACTTGATGACAGATATCATAATACTTTGATATGCTTGATTAGAAAAAGAGATTATAAATAATTTTAGTGACCAAGAACAGAACTATAGTCATTTAAAGTTTAATAGGGGTTTCTAATTTCAATAATGGCAGGATAGCTTTGTCAGATAACAATGATAAATTCTGAACAAAATACAGTGGAAAACAATCCTTTGAAGACATTGAAGTTACTGAAAGCAGGCAGAAATTGAAGGAGATTTAACTGTTAAAGAAGGCAGCTACACTTTCCCCTGAAGTTACTCCCTATGGTGCAGATAGAATACAACAGAAAGCTGTCTTTCTTTCCTGGAATGATGAGACTGCCACTATGGCTAGAAATTGAGGAGAAAAATCCACGAAAAGAAGCAGCCACAGGGTGGGAGGTGGGAAATATTTCCCTCAAATCCTTGGCTGAACCCAGCACTGAGTGAGGCTATAAGGGGCCCAGAAGAAAACAACAGAGGCAGAGCTGAAAGAACAGAGCAGTTATTCCAGCTACTACTGTCCACTGCACAAGAAACAAGAGATGGAAGTTCAAGTCTTACTCAGTTACAGGGCTTAGAAAAACATATCTTTCCATTGAAACCCCATTGGATCTATGCCTTAGGAATAAGTAGTACAGAATTAATTAAGATTAATTAATTCACCCTAGGATGAAGGGCAAAGCCAAAACAGGCCCACCCTACCAAACCATAAAACCAAGCTTCCCCAAGTTTATGATACACTTGTAATTTAACTGACTGCTGGTAAAGACTTACTTTCAGGGGAAGATGACACAACTTAGAGACTCTGCAATGTATCATTCACAATGTTGTGGAGGGGAGGAGGGTGGGGAAGAATGGGAAGAAATGGGAAAATGTGAGAAAATATAACCCAGAGTTTTGAGAAAAATCAGTCAATAGAAACAGACCCACAAACAATTTAGCAGACATGACTTTATTTTTTTGTTATTTTTATATTTAAAAATATTTTATCTTTCAATTTGTTTTTATTTCAATAGCTTTTGGTGTACAAGTGGTTTTTGGTTACATGGGTGAATTGTACAGTGGTGAAGTCTGAGATATGAGTGTACACTTCACCCGAGCAGTGTACATCATACCCAATGTGTAGTCTGCTATCCCTCACTCCCTGTCACCCTCCCCACTTCTGAATCTCCAGGGTCCATTCTCTATGCCTTTGTGTACCCATAGCTGACATGACTTTAAATAACTATGATGAAAATCCTCAAAAGTCTATAGGAAAACATGAATATTATGGATGAAGGGATGGGCATGTCAGGAAAGATTGGGAAACTAATTAAATACACTTGAATGAATATTTTAGGATTAAAAGTTCTGAAATCAGAACTCCATTGGAGGGGGGATCAAAAGTAGAGTGGGGTAGCATAGAATAAAAGATCAATGAATTTAGATCAACAGAATTTATCCAAACTGAAGCACAGAGCGGATAAAAAAGAAAAAAATAATTAATAGCCTCGATGACTCGTGGGACAACCTAACTAGGTGGAAAAACAGTCTCAGAGAAAGAATGGGGCAGACAAATTATATGAAGTCAAAAATTCCAAATTTGATTAAAAAAATAGCAACCTACAATTCTGGAAGCTCAGTGAACCCTAAACAGGACAACTTTTAGGCACATCAAGGTCAAACTCCTAAAAGTCATAAGTTAAAAGAAGTTTGACTCCACCCCTTCTTAATGTTAACAATGCCGAGAGAATTCGTTACTTGGCCAAGGCAGTTACTAGCAGAATTGGGACTAATGCTTACACATTCAAATTCCTGGTCCAGTATGCTTTCTGCTGTGCAACATTACCTAGATTACTAAACATAGCTCATAAAATAGAATTGCTGTTATCTAATGAATACGTTGCAATGCCCGAATATCAATTGGTGCAACAACACTATTTTTCCAAGTAATGTTTTATTCACTCTCTAAAGTATTCTGACTTTCCTAGGAAGTTATTTGCCTATGGTCCCTTTCATACCATTTCCTTGTCAACCCTATTTTCCTGAAGCATGACAAATATATAATCGGTTTTAATAAAAGTAGTATTTAGGTTTTGACTTTGGTCATTACATAGTAATTTACCTTCACATTATTTTAAAATGCCTACTTTGTTTCAAAGTAATTAATCTCAAAGTTATTTTACTTCCTTTCTCAGATATTAGGTGTTAAAATGGAGTCTTTAGGGGTTACTTTTTAGTTAATCCTGTATTCAGAATGTTCATTAGTTACCACTAAGTTATTCAAAAAGTGTCAACTGATCTACATTATTATTAGTAGTTTTCAATTTGGAGAATTATGCTCTTCACCAGAGTAATAGAAATTATTATTGATCTTGTGTATGGTACATGGTAAATTTTTCATAGAAAATTCTGGTGGCTTATACTTTTTTTCATCTTTGAACAATGCAGATAAAGTTGTTTTTAAGATTATAAGTGACATAAACATCTTTAAAATTCAGGGATATTATCACCTCTTCTGGAGACAAATCAGTAATTTTGAATTTTTCAGTATACTTTAGTGAAGAAATAAAAAGGAAAAAATTATTAAATAAGTAAATTTCCTATTTTGTAATACCAATTTTGACTTTCTGACTTGCACCTTGACTATTAAACCAGAACCAACCACTTCACCACCATGTGGTGCTAAATTACTAGCACAAACTGAACCAGAAAGGTCTTCTCTCAATCATTCCACAGGTATTTAATGATTCCCAACAAATAGAGATGACATACTAGTAATTAATTTTACTTTATTTCCAATGGACAGCCCTAGCCTTTCAAGGGAACCCTAAAGCAGCTGCAGTATAGCAGTGATTCAATGACAGAACTGAGAATCTGGTTTATTTACCATACAGAAATAATCCCATCTTCTCACTTTTAATTCTCCAAATCCAGCTCTTCTCCCTACCAATTCTCTATCCTCTCCTAGTTGCATGCAGTCTTGTCACTGGATAAGCTTCATTACTTTATCATGTATTGAATGATAAATTAGTTTTACATTGCTGACAAATCCTTTTAAGGCACTTTGGATTTTAAAGTCCAAACTATGTGTAAGGTAACATATTCACAGCTTCTGTGAATTCCCTCATGTACATCTTTGAGGGGTATTTTTATGTCTACTGAAACGAGGTCAATTGTCCCATAGAACTGATATTTATGGTTTATTTTTAATAAACATAGAAATCGACCCTACCAGTTTTAAAACTTGAAAAATTTACATTTGTGTTATCTGAGTTCCTTTCTCAGGAAAGCACCAGCCAGCCTCCCAGAGAGTATCAAGGAACTGAAACTTAACAGATCGTGGCATCTGGACAATGAGATCTCAGACCTCTTACTTGTCATGATTGCCTAACCAACCACCTGCTTCCTGTTGATCAACTTCTCTTCCTTATTCTTCCCTAATCTCCATTTTCCAACACATAGTTCCATTTCTTCCCTGCTATAACCCTTAATTTTAGTCTAGTTTTTGAGGAACTGCCAAATTGTTTTCCACAGCAGCTGCACCAGTTTACATTTCCACCAGCAATGTGTGAGGGTTCCAATTTCTCCACATCCTTGCCAACACGTGTTTTCCATTAAAAAAAAATTATAGCCATCCTAATGAGTGTAAAGTTGTATCTCATTGTGATTGATTTGCATTTTTCTAATGACTGTTGATGTTCAGCATTTTTTCATGTGCTTATTGGCCATTTTTATATCTTCTTTGAAAAGAATGACTATTCAAGTCCT
This sequence comes from Piliocolobus tephrosceles, assembly GCF_002776525.5. NCBI lineage: Eukaryota > Metazoa > Chordata > Mammalia > Primates > Cercopithecidae > Piliocolobus > Piliocolobus tephrosceles. Next base: position 72,733,750 of record NC_045444.1, read on the forward strand.
TGACCCATTTTAAATATTGTTGTGTTGTTTGTTATTTTGTTTTAAGTTGTAAGACTTCCTTTTATATTCTGTAGGTTATCTTTTCACTTTCGTGATAGTTTCCTTTGATTCATAAATGTTTTAATTTTGATACAATTCAATATATGTATTTTTCTTTCTTTTGTTGCTTGTCCTTTGGTGTCATATCTAAGAAATTATTGCTGAATCCAACATCACAAAAATGTATCCCTATACTTCTTTTAGGAGTTCTATGTTAGTTCTTGTATTTATGTCCTTGATCCAATTTTAGTTAATTTTTGTAAATGATGTGAAGTAAGGCTCTAACTACATTCTGTTGCATGCAGCTATGGAGTCGCCCAACATGAACATTCCCAGCTGAGGTCAAACAAGACGCTCTTCCTTCTTGTTCAGCTCTTAAAGTGGAAATGTGTCCTTTCTGTGGTCTCTTTAGCACCATATTTTTCACAGTTGTGTGCTTTTTTCCTGGTGATTTTGTTGTTTAAAATGGCTCTCCAGTATAATACTGGAGTGCTGTCTAGTGCTCCTAAGTACCAGAAGGCTGTGATGTGCCTTACAGGCAAAATACAAGTGTTAGATAAGCTTTGTTTAGAGTGCTATTGTCTATGAGTTCAATGTTATTGAACCAACAATATATATAATAAACATGGTAGCTTTAAACAGAAACAATAAACAAGGTTATATATTGATCTGTTGACAAAAATCTTGTGATGAGAGATTCACAGGAACATAATTTGGTATTTCCCCTAGGAAGAATGGTTCAGTATTTGCTAATTCAATGTTTATGGTGACTTAATAGAACATTGACTACCGAGAAAAATGAGAAGTGATTGCATATAACATGCATTTTGTTTTTTTTTTTTCATTTTTTTCTTCTTATCTTCAGGTGAACATCATGATCTAGAAATTGTATATATGTATAAGATACCTATAAACAAAACAGAACAATCATATACAAGTTTAACAAAAGAAATAACAGTTAACATTTACCGAAGACTTCCTCTGGGCAGAAATTCTAAGTATTTCACATGTTATTTTATTTTGTTAGCTCCTTTAGTTTCTATTATTTCTTCCCCTATCAGTTGAGGAAATTGAGGCCTAGAAACTCATGTAAATTACATCACTTGTGAGTGGTTGATACCAGAGCAGTCTGATGCCATGATTCTCCACCCTTAACCAACAGTTCTGCCTCTTAAAATTATTTTATTGATTTATTCAGCCAAGTAATCAATCAAACAAGCAATGTCAGGTATCACGGTAGGAGCTGCTGACACAGCTGTGAGCATAATGGTCCTGGCTCTTGTGGGGCTAGTGGTGAGGATACAGACAAGTAAATGCCCATTTTAAATAATAAGATCAAAACAGGAAATACGGGTTGCCATGCAAGCTCATAGCAGCGGCACCTAATCAAACTAAGGGTGTCAGGGAATGAATCCTGGAGGAAGTAATATCTAACCTGAACCCTTCTGGCTCTAGGGGAACTTGCCAGTTAAACAGGTAGAGGAGTAGACTTCTAGGCAGGGAAAAATCACATATTTAAGGTCTAGGGGCAACTCAAATCTAGTTCAAAGGAACAGAAGAACCTCCCGTGTGTGTGTGTGTGTGTGTGTGTGTGTGTGTGCAGGAAAATTTTTAAAATGAACCTGAACCTAAGTAGTCAGGGGACATATTGCAAAGGGCTTTGTAAATAATGTTACGAATTTTGGATTTGTGCTAAGAGTAATGAGGAGGTACCAGTAGGTTTTAAGTGGGGCAGAATTATATGTGTATAGTATTGTGCTTTGCTTTCTGATGGTTCTTGGGGCATTTTCTAAAAATGATGAGTTTCTAACATTAGTGATTACATTGTGTTTAGCATAAACTTTATCATGGACTATGTACCTGAAAATAACTTGCTGGATTAACTGGCATTTTTCATTCCTTTGTAAAACACACAGACTAACATTTAGGGCAAAGTAGTTATCAGCTTACATCTTCCTGAATGTCTGCCTGTGTTTACTCCTATCATTTGGTTGTGCCTGTGCCAAAAGTCAGTTAGATTTTTCACAAACTTTTTCTCTTTTTTTTGCCAGTTATACGTGTGATAAGGAATATATACAATATGGATTTGAAAGAAGTAAATTTTTCCTATTAAAACTAAGTGTAGGCCAGGTGTGGTGGCCCACACCTGTAATCCCAGCATTTTGGGAGGCCAAGGAGGGTGCATCACCTGAGGTCAGGAGTTCAAGACCAGTCTGGCCAACATTGTATTTTTAGACTCTACTAAAAATACAAAAAGTAGCCAGGTGTGGTGGCATGCACCTATAATCCCAGCTACTCAGGAGGCTGGGCAGGAGAATCACTTGAACCAGGGAGGTGGAGGTTGCAGTGAGCCAAGATTGTTCCATTGCATTCTAGCCTGGAAGACAAGCGTGAGACTCTGTTTCAAAAAATAAAATAAAATAAAATCTAAGTTTAATACTAAGTATGTGAGAAAATCCTACAAGCTTGGGAAAAATATTGGACATAGAATGACTTGGCACTCTGATTGTATGGCAAGGGTCTTTGAGAACTTCCACTTAAACTAAACCTGCAAATTATAGTGGTGTATCATAATTGTGGTTTATGACTTCCAACTCTAGGATGTGGTTGAATACTCAAAGAAAAATTCTTGGCCCTACATCAAAAGATTCGTGAACGAATATGTATTTATTTATCTCGGGTAAAATAGGTGGTTTAAGATATATTTAGGATGTATTGACTTTGGTCTCTTGATGAATGTTTTTCATTTGCCAAGTACTAGCCCCAATTGCATCAGATAATATGGCTTTTTATATTGCACAAAAATTAAGCATAAACTACACAAATAATGAAGCACTTAAAAACCATTTAAATACTCTTGATTGACAACACTTATCTCTTGAAACAGTCCATAGTAGTGAAAGATTTGAGGTCCACCCTCTACTGGGGTCCATGACCCACTGGCTTTGCCTCCAGAAGATCTGCTTCTACTATATTAAAAATAACTTGGCTACCCCAAGGCAGGATGACAGAAATCCTGGCAGCATTCCTTTCCTTCTCATCCACCAGTCAGATTTTTGGAGCCATTTCCATTTTCTCCTTTCTTCTCTCCAGGAGCAGAGGTAACTTGGAAGAGATTGCAATAAAAACAGCTTGATGAAACTGATGGAAACTTGTTGCCTCGCCTGCCTCACACAGACCAGGGAAAGAAAGTCCTGATGGAAGAATGATGCTTAGTGTGAGTGGCCTCACTTTAGTGTCTATTTTCCCCAAAATTATGTGGTCCACATACCTAATTTTTGTTTAAAAATCACTAAAAAAGCAATACAAACTCACAGCAGAAGTCTCAAACGGTGCAGAACGGTAAAGTCACACACTGTAAATGTAGCCTCTGGCAAGACACAGAGCCTCTCTGATCTCCGGTGTTTCCATTTGCTAAATAGGATAATGAGAGCTAATTTCCAGAGATAATCTGAAGATATAATGAGATAATATATGCAAAATGCCTATTGTTACTTTATTTATGGTTATTGTGTCAGTCCATTTTCTTTATGTCAGCCCAGTGACATAAAGAAAAGTGGTTTACTTTGGATCAGTTCTGCTGGCTGTAGGATGAAACTGTGGTGCTGGCACCTGTTCTGGTGAGACCTTAGGAAGCTTACAATCATGGTGGATGGTGAAAGGGAGCCAGAGTGTCACATGATAGGAGAGGGAGCAAGCGAGAGAGAGAAGGGAGTTGCCACACTTTTAAACAACCAGATCTCTTGTGAGCTCAGAGCAGGAACTCAGTCATTACCATGAGGAATGCACCAAGCCATTCATGAGGAATTCTCTCCTATGAACCAAAGAACTCCCACTAGGCCCCACCTCCACCATTGGAGGTCACATTTCAATATGAGATTTGGAAGGGACAAAACATCTAAACCATTAGTTATATGTACACCATTTTCATCTGCTTAACCAAAAAATACTTTTCCAGTACTGAGAAGTTTGTTGTTTTCCAGCACATTGAAAACACGGGGAGGGACAAGGTAAGAATGATGAGGGTGGAAAAGGACAATGAACTACGATGGTAAATGGGGTGATGTCACAGCAGATGACATTTATATTGCACTATGAGACGTCCCACAGGTACTCCAAATACAAAGAGACCACAACTGAACAAGCCAGGGCTCATTACTCTAGGCCAGTTAATGTTGATAAGGTCATAAGCAGCCATCTAAGATCTCAATTTGTCAATTTAGGTGTTCACACTAGGCGCATCTCCTCCTCTTCCCAATTAACCATATCTGTTTATTGTAGTCTTATACACTGTGTCTCCTACTCTTTTCCTTTTCAGTTTCAATGACCTTTGGCATCTCCTCATGGGTTTTGGCAAGCACCTCTAAACTGGCATCTTCTCTTCCAATTTATCCCCCTTTAATCCATCTGCCATACTGAGAGCAAAGTGATTCTTCTAAAATGCACAACTGGTAGCAAGTTTCTTCCCTGATTAATTTCTTTCATTATCATCTACAGTGTAAATTTCAATTTCTGTATACAGCATCTAAGTTTATTCCAGAAGTTAACAAATGTTAAGTCCTTAAGCACGCAGCAAGTACTACAGAAATCCTTGTTATTACTATTATTTTTTAATGACCTGGTCTCCACTCTGCTCTTCAATCTAAAACACTGTCATTCCTCCATTAGAATAATTGGTCACACTTTTCCAAGCCCACTGTGCTTACACACCTCTGGGCTTCACACACACACACTTCCACATTCCTGATTTCTCCCGCGTAGAAGTCTTACTCTTTTTTATATTCTACCTCCCCTGGTGTTTCATAGCCCCTACATACACGAGATATTTTCTTCCAATTCTGAGACGTCTGGACTTACACTGCTTTTCTGTTTGTAGCAGCACATTGGGTTCTAATTTGTTTCTGTGTTCCTCTCCCCTAATAGATGATGAGCTCCTGGAATGCAGGGATTGTATTTTACTTATTCCAAACACCTGAGGAAATGCTGGTGCATGGTAAGCAACTAGTATTTAGTAAGTTTTTTTTTCTTTTGAACAAATGAAAAGGGTAGGCTAGAATTAGACAAAATGTAATTAAGAATATTTTATGACATGGAAAGAAATTCCCACTAGGGTAGAGAAAAGAAGTTTAGTCAAAATTTGGCGCGCTGCAGTTTAACTTCTAGCTAACCATTGATGGCGGTGATGCAGCAAAGCCTATTTGGTTGAGATCCTGGCCTTTTGATCCGTTGGTGTCACATTATGTGCTGGATGGGAGTCATCAATATACCACCTTCCCTGCTACTTTGGGCTCAGGTGGAGGGAATTTTATTCCACTCTCTGCAAATCTTCCCCGTGCCTCAGTGGGAAGTGGAGACTGTGAGGGTCTACCAGCTCCCAGAAGGCCTCCCCTTTCTGTTTCCCCTAGGGCCCTCCACCCGGGCTGCAGCCCCAGCATCCGCGTCCTCTCGGAGCAGCCCTGCCCCAGGTGGCTGCCAGGCGGGGGGCCGCGGGTTTGGCCTCGCCCCTCCCCGCGCGTCACATGCGCAAGGATGCAAACTCCCCTTCCCTCCTCCTCCGCCCCCTCCGCCTCCCGGGCCTCTTCCTCCTCCCGGAGAGGGAGTGCTTGGCAGACTGCGCGAGGGGGAGCGAGCGAGCGGGCGCTGCCGGGAGCCCGCAGCCCTGGCGCCCGCCGCCGCCCGGAGCCCCGCAATATGCCGCCGCGGCCCTCTGGCTCTCGGCCATGGCGAGGCTCTGCCGGCGTGTCCCTTGCACCCTGCTTCTCGGCCTGGCAGCGGTGCTGCTGAAGGCGCGGCTGGTCCCCGCGGCCGCCAAAGCGGAACTCAGTCGCTCCGACCTCAGCCTCATCCAACAGCAGCAACAGCAGCAGCAGCAGCAGCAAAAGCAGCTGGAGGAGGCTGAGGAAGAGAGGCCAGAGGTGCCTGGGGCAACGTCCACCTTGACGGTTCCAGGTAGGTCCTGGCTGCCCAGCCCGGCCTTGCAGTCTCGGCCGGCGATCTCTTAGGGCCTTGCCGGCTTCCTCGCCCCTTCCCTAGCCATTCCCATCCTCGTTCCTGTCACCATCCCTCCCGATCTCTCGCCCCAGACTGGCTACACAGCCTTTGGTCCCTTGATCTGGTGTAGGGAATCCGCTCTTCGGGTAATGAGCTTTCTGGGCAGCTCAGAGCACTGCAGTGGGTTGGAGAGGGGTCGGGAAGGCTGGGGGTGGGTGACTGCCTGGATTGATTATCTTTTTCTTTTCCCTCCCTTCTTCCTGAATTCTATCCTCCGCCCTGGGAATGACTGTACACACACACACACACACACACACACACACACACACACACACACACGGTTCTTAAATGCCTTAAGCATTTTGTTCTCTATCCTTTTCTCTCCTAAAGACTGAGAAATCTCGCCATGGACACCCACACATCCCTTTTCACCATTTCTCCATGCCTGCTATATTTAAATTTAGCCATGAAGAGAGAAATCTTGATTTATTTTATTATTTATTTCTCTTTCTCCTTACCCCAGGAAGGGTTTAAGGGTTCATCTTATTGCAAATAATGCTTTTAGTACAATAAGATGAAGCAAAACAAAATAGGAGTTTGTAATTGAAGGAAAGGGAAAAGGAGAGGGGGATACATATGGTGAAGTCTGGAGTGGTATTAGTACAGCAAAAGCCTATCCTTGGAGAGGGAAATCTCCTTACTTGTTAGTAGAACTTAAATGAGGCAGATTCTTGACACTGTTCAATGAAGGTGCAGAAATACGGCGGTGGTATAGGTGGCTGTAACAGTTCTGCAGTTTCTCCCTCTACCCCCATTACAGCTCCATCGGTAAGCAAATAGCTGGATTATCCATGTATATTGCATCTCCCTACCCCCCAACCCACTTCGCCTCCTGGATGTAGATTCTGTCTGCTATTTGGAAAGAGAAAAAAGCCTCCAATTTTCTGGCACGAGGGCTTAGATTTTGTGAAACCAAAGTGGATTTTATTATGACGTTCGTTTTTGTTTTAAAATCCTGCCTGGTAACACTATATGAGTACTGAAAATGAGATTTTTAAAGAGTGGAATCAGCATCACGTTTTGTATTGCTTGCTCATCATCAAAAAGCAGTACACAGGCATGCCAACTGCGATTCATGACACAGCCAGGATGATTTAATTTATCAGAGTGCTCTGAGCATAGAATGAAATCACCAAAGTGTGCAGGAAAGCATGTGTTTCTGACACCCTCTGAAACCAATTAGTAACACTCAAGTGTGGCTAAAAGTCTTGAAAGGTATAGTGTATGGTGGTTTTCCTACCCAGCTTTTAATAACTGAAAATGATAACGTGGTTTGGGTGAGGCTACTGTTAGACATGCCATTCGCTGAACTTAAGGAAATTGGATATATCAGATTGATTGGCCTCATTAATAGAGATATTTCATAAATTCACTATGAAACAGAAGTCTGGGAGAGTGTTGGTGGGTTTTATGGTCTGCAGTATATTTTTATTTCAATGTACCTTTCAGGAATATTAAATGAGTTTTGACTACTGTAATACATATATGTTGTGATTAGGGTTATGAATAACTGCAATAATATGAAACCTGAATCAAGCATGCAAATTAAAATGTTTGCTTTCTGATATTTGTGAGGGAATATTCTGAAAAAGATGATTGTCTGGGAAATTAGCAGTTTTTGTTTTATTTACTTATTAGATTGAGTAAAGGAACCACACTATTCAATAGATCAAACTAGAACCTGAAAAGTAACTTATGATGATTCTTCTTCCTCAAAAACTCTAATTACCCAAGCCAGTGGCAAACAAGGGAGCAATTCAATTGACTGCTGTTTTAGTTATTGCAATATCGAGTCTTATAATGCAACACAGCTTATAGACAAATGAAGTTAAAATATTCCTTTGAATGCATTGTGATCTCTCCATTGAACTGGTCTTCCTGTGTCAACCTTTGTTTCCCTACTGTCTCTTCTCCTCACACAGCTAGGGATCTTTAAAAAAAAAAAAAAAAATTTAAATAAGATAATTTCTGCTCACAGTCCTCCAATGGCTTCCCGTCTGTCTCATACTAGATGCGCAGATCGTGAAAATGGCCTACCAGTGTCTAGATCCTTTGTATCCTCCTTTTCTCCCGTCTCCTTTAGCCCTTACCCTAACTCACTCCACTGTAGCCACACTAGTTCTATTTTCTTTAGCTTGCAAGTGGACCCAAGTGTTTGGCCTTTGCGCTTGCCATTTTCTCTGCCTGGAATTCTGGAACTTCACATTTTTCAGGTTTGCTCAAGTGTCTCAGTAACTGAGAGACCTTTTCCTGACCAGGTGTTTAAGATAGTGATCTGCACATCCTTTTTGCCCTTACCGGGATTCATTCTCCTCCATGGTACTCATTATTCTCAGCTGTTCTAATAAGCCTGTTTTCTCTATAAGCTCTGTGAAAGCGTGGACTTTGTTTTGTTCACTGCTATATTTCTAATATCTCGAAGAGCACCTGGTTGGTACCCATAGACATTCAACCAATTGTTGAATGGATGAATGAATGAATGAATTCACTTTCTCAGTATTCTTCATTGGAGAAACTCTCCACTGGAGTTTAGCAGGGGATTTATAAAAATAAATGTTACGTAGTAAAATTTGTAAGTAGAAATTGTAAAGTATATAATTTTGGATCTTTAATTTTAGTTAATATCAGTGTTTATCTTATGCCGACTACAGAAAACTGATTGATACCAGTACTTGGGCCTACTTACTAGGTTCTATCAAGAATTTTGGGTTTTTTTTTTTTTCTGAGACATGGTTGAATGCAGTGGCGTGATCATGGCTCAACTCAGTCTCAACCTCCTGGGCACAGCCTCCTGAATAGCTGAACTACAGGTGCATGTCACTGCGCCCAGCTAATTTTTAATTTTTTTATTTTTTGTAGAGATAGGGTCCTGCTTTGTTGCCCAGGCTAGTCTCAAACTCTGGAACTCTGGGCTCAAGCAATCCTCCCACCTCAGCCTCCCAAAATGTTGGGTTTACAAGCATGAACCATGATTCTTTACCTGAGTATACTTAATCCTCTTATGACCTAGGAGGATTTTAGTATATTATACCTTTAAATAGCTGTGATTGAGCTTGAGTTCATTCTTTACGTCTGTATGATGCTTCTGATTCTTTGGACGTACCATATGAAAAACTGTAGGTCTTTTCTCAGGAAAAATTTAGAAAACGAATATGACACATTAAATGACTGATATATGACTAAGCCTTATCAGTCCATAGTGGAGAAATTCACCATTGCCCTTGCTTAGTATTCTCTGGATTTTATTATTCTAAAAATTTATACCTCTTTATATTTCTGAGAAACAAGAAAGCAAGATGAAACAAAAAAACTTAAATGTGAAAAATTTTTTAAAAATCAACAAAAGTACATTTCCATTTTCTCATTAACTTACAAAAACGCCATCTTCAGAGAGCAGTGAAAATAAAGATTAAGGTTGGTATCCATCAAATCGTTTTCTCCAGTGTATACAACAGCTCTTATTTCTCCATCTGTACCCATATTTGTTAGAAATAAATATTTGAGGGTGCTGAGAAGAATTAATTTGGGGGCTAGTGGTAGTTGGTACAACCGTATTATACTCATTCTGATGGCCCATTAGATGGGAGGCATGCTGGGGTTGAGGGCGAGAGGAGCTGGGGAAAAATAATGAGCTCCATTTAAAATTCTCCATGTGAAGCAGAGACACAGGGGATGTCCAGGGATTATAGAAATGTCTTTTCGGTACAGAGAAAGCTTCTTGAGAGGCATATTTTCATGGTGTGATAATTTTTGATTGCATATTTCAGTGATATCTATTTTTAAATTTTTTATTTTGCAAGATGTTAAATATATAGAAAGTAAACAGGATAGTGTAATAAAAGCCTATACCTGTCACCCAACTTTAACAATGGTCAAAATTCTGCCATTGTTGTTTCACCCGTATTTCTACCTGTTTCCACTATGTGGGATTTGTTTTTAATTTTTAATTTTTATGGGAACATAGTAGGTGTATATACTTATGGGCTACATGAAATATTTTGATACAGGCATAAAATAAATAATTATCACATCAGGGTAAATGAGGTGTTGATCACCTCAAACATTTATCTTTTGTGTTGTAAACATTCCAATTACACTTTCAGTTATGTTAAAATATACAGTAAGTTATTGTTTATTACAGTTACCCTGGTGTGCTATCAAGTAGTAGATCTTATTCATTCTGACTATATTTTTATACTCATTAACCATCCCCACTTTTTCTCCCCTCCCAATACCCTTCCCAGCCTCTGATAACCATCATTCTAATCTCTATCTCCATGAGTTTAATGGTTTTACATTTTAGTTTCCACAAATGAGTAAGAATATGCAAAGTTGGTCTGTGCCTGGCTTATTTCACTTAATATTCTCCTGTTCCATTCACGTTGTTGCAAATGAGAGGATCTGATCCTTTTTAATGGTTGAATAGTACTCCATTGTGTATATGTATCACGTTTTCTTTATCCATTATCTGTTAATGGACACTTAGGTTGCGTCCAAATCTTGGCAATTGTGAATAGTGCTGCAATAAACATGGCAGTACAGATATCTCTTCAATATACTGATTTGCTTTCTTTGGGGTATATACCTAACAGCGGTATTGCTGAATCATATGGTACCTCTATTTTTAATTTTTTGAGGAACCTCCTACTATTTTCCATAGTGGTTGTACTAATTTACATTCCCACCAGTGGTGTACAAGGGTTTCTTTTTCTCCACATCCTCATCAGCATTTCTTATTGCCTGTCTTTGGATAAAAGCCATTTTAACTGGAATGAGATGAGATATCATTGTAGTTTTGATTTGCATTTCTCTGATGATCAGTGATGTTGAGCACCTTTTCATATATCTGTTTGCCATTTGTATATTTTCTTTTGGGAAATGTCTATGTACATCTTTTGACTACTTTTAAATAGGATTATTGGATTTTTTGCATACTGAATTGAGTTCCTTATATATTCTGGTTATGAATCCTTTGTCAGATGGATAGTTGGCAGATATTTTCTCCCATTCTATGGGTTATCTCTTCACTTTGTTAATTGTTTCCTTTGCAGATGCTTTTGATGTGATCTCATTTATCCATTTTTGCTTTGGTTGCCTGTGCTTATAGGGTATTACTCAATAAATCTTGGTGCAGACCAATGTCCTGGAAAATTTCCCCAGTGTTTTTTTGTGGTAGCTTCATAGTTTGGGGTCTTAGATTTAAATCTTTAATCCATTTTGATTGATTTTTGTATATGGTGAGGGATGGGGTCTAGTTTTATTCTTCTGCATAAGGATATCCAGTTTTCCCAGCACTATTTATTGAATAGACTGTCCTTTCACTAATGTGTGTTCTTGGCAACTTGGTTGAAAATGAGTTCACTGTAGATGAATAGATTTAATTTTGGGTTCTCTATTCTGTTCCATTGGTCTCTGTGTCTGTTTTTATGCCAGTTACAATGCTGTTTTAGTTACTATGGCTCTGCAGTATAATTTCAAGTCCGGCAATGTGATTTCTCCAATTTTTTTTTTTTTTTTTAAGCTCAGGATGGCTTTGCTTTGGCTATTTGGAGCTTTTTGTAGTTCCACATAAATTTTAGGGTTTTTTTTTTTTTTTTCTATTTCTGTGAAGTATGCCATTGGTATTTTGATAGAGATTCCATTGAATCTGTAAACTGCTTTGGGTAGTATGGACTGGGTTTTTTTTTTTTTTCTTAATAGGTCCTTTTAGAGGTAAAATGTACATATATGAATTGTACATATTTTACTGTACACTCTTGACAAATAGATATACCCATGTAAACATCACCGTATTGAGATATAGATATTTATATCACCTTAGAAAGTTTCCTCATGGCCCCTTCCTAGGGAATTCCTGTCCCTCACCTGGCGATGTCTGCTGTGTTGATTTTGTTTTCATCATAGATTAATTTTGCATTTTATAGTATTTCACAAAATGGAATCAAATAGCATGTGTCCAGCTTCTTTAGCTTAGTATAATTTCCATAGATTTTATTCATTTTGTATCACATTTAGCAGTTTATTCCTTTTTATTGCTGAATAGTATTCCATTGTATGAATTACCACAGATCAGTTTATTGATTTTTCTGTTGATGGGTATTTGGGTTGTTTCCAGTTTTAGCTATTCTGAATGAAGCTGCTACATTCTTATACAAATCTTTGTGTGTACATGTTTTCATATCTGTTGGATAAATGCCTAGGAGTGGAATTGTTTGACCAACTGATATACTTTTGAAGTGAAAAATGTTTTTGTTCCCCAATATTCTATGTAGGTGGAACTTACCTCTCTTAAGATGATTACTTTAAAAATAATGAAATGTAATGTATAGTATTACTGTATGCTTTTTCTTAAAATAACTTAATTTAAACTTCTTTTTAACTTTTTTTTTTTTTTCATTCAGACTTTTGCTCTGTTGCCCAGACTGGAGTGTAGTGGTGCAATCTCAGCGCACTGCAACCTCTGCCTCCCAGGTTCAAGTGATTCTCCTGCCTTAACCTCCTAAGTAGCTGGGATTACAGGTGCCTGCCACCATGCCTGGCTAATTTTTGTATTTTTTTAGTAAAGACGGGGTTTCGCCATGTTGACCAAGCTGTTCTTGAACTCCTGACCTCGGGTGATCTGCCCACCTCAGCCTCCCAAAGTGCTGGGATTACAGATGTGAGCTACTGTACCTGGCTAACTTTATTTTTTAATTGTATCTGTTATAACAACAGAATATTTTAATAGGCTTATACATAGTGAAATAATTACTATAGTCAAGCAAATTAACATATCCATCCTCTCACATAGTTACCTTTTTTGGTGTGATAACAACACCAAAACCTACTCTCACCAAATTTCCAGTATACAGTACAATATTCTAACTATAGTCCTCATGCTGTACCTTAGGTCTTTAGACTTACTCATCTTACATATCTGCTACTTTGTACTTTTTGTCCTACATCTCACCATTTTCTCCTGCCCTTGGTAGCCACTTAAATCTCCCATCCATGAAAGCACTTATTTACTTACTTTTTTCTGTTCAAGGAATTTGAAAAATCAACAGGAAAAGTGGGATTCGAAATAACCAAGTAATCATGCCTCAAAGGCCATATTCCCAGATGGGGTAATAATGATTTCTTTCCAGGATTTTAATAACCAAAAGGAGTTATTTCTTGGTGTTGATAACACATATGTTATTGTGTTGAATTTGAGTCCAGTTTGTTTTAGTAGCAGCTTTATAGTGTTCTTAATGTGAGTAAGTAGAAACTGTACCAATTATTTTTCTGCAATAAAGCTCTTCCCCCAAGTATATAAATATTGAACTTGATTCTCTCTCAATGTCTGTCTGACTAGGTTAGCTCTGGTATTGTTGTCATTCATTTACTTGGCTTAGTGTAATGTTTCTTAATTTCCTTTTGCCCAAGTTGCCTTAGCTAGGAAATGGATACACTATTTTCCATTTGCTGTTGGTAAAGTTTGCTTTGAAATACTTACCTGGAAGAGTCTAAAACCATGAAAGATATGTGTGGTAGTAAAATGCAGTCCTGCATTATTGAACAACAAGGACATTTTCTGAAATATACGTCATTAGGTGACTGTCATTCTGTGAACATCATAGAGTGTACTTACACAAACCTAAATGGTATAGCTGACTACACACCTAGACTATATGTTATAGCCTATCACTCCTAGGCAACAAATCTGTACAGCATGTGACTCTACTGAATACTGTAGGCACTTGTAACACAATTTTAAGTACTTGTGTATCTAAACATAGAAAAGACAAAGTAAAAATGGTATTATACTCTTATGGGACCACCACTGTCATATATGTGGTCTGTTGACCAAAACATTAATTGCTATATAACTGTGTAAGCGTAAGAAAACAGCTCTGTTTGCTTTGAAGATTCTGTTTGGAGATGCCTCTTTAATTGGCCTTTTGCATCAGCACAATTCACATGTCCAAGACATATCAGGTTCTGTGCCGTTTAATTTTTTTTTCTTTTATGATTGTTCGTGTCACAATGACTAGGCTATATTCTTACATTCTTGTTAATAATGCCTGTGAATATAAGGCCAGTTTATTTGGGCCTAAAATGAGTGAGTGATTGAGAGTGCCATTTCATGTAGGGCAGCGAGTGCCAGGGAAATGGTAATCACCTTCCATCATTATTAATGCCTCAGGGACCTAGTGAACCAGAATTATAGCATGCTTCGGTCATGTATTACTCTTCAAATCTTTAGCTGATAATGCCAAAGTTCTCCACATTAAGGTTCTATATCTTACACAGAAAGTAAGATTTAAAATTAATTTCATTTATATGTGACATTTCAATTTCTATTTAATATGCTTTTTTTTTTCCTCAAGCAGATTTCTATATCATAACAATTTAGGGAATAATATAACATTTAAGTTAATATTTCATTTGCCAGTATAATCATTTCTTGTACTTAGTTCAGTTTTGTTCCTGTTCAGTAAAGAAATATCATTTATAAATTATATATATATATAGACACAGGATCTCACTCTGTCCCCCAGGCTGGAGTGCAGTGGTGCAGTCTCAGCTCACTGCAACCTCCGCCTCCTGGGTTCAAGCAATTACCGTGTCTCAGCCTCCCAAGTAGCTGGGATTACAGGCGTGAGCCACTGTGCCCAGCCAAATTACATATATATATATATATATATATATATATATATATATATAT
>NC_045444.1:72748628-72755210 GCF_002776525.5 Piliocolobus tephrosceles
TTTTTTTTTGAGACGGAGTCTGTCGCCCGGGCTGGAGTGCAGTGGCCGGATCTCAGCTCACTGCAAGCCCCGCCTCCCAGGTTTACGCCATTCTCCTGCCTCAGCCTCCCGAGTAGCTGGGACTACAGGCCCCCGCCACGTCGCCTGGCTAGTTTTTCGTATTTTTTAGTAGAGACGGGGTTTCACAGTGTTAGCCAGGATGGTCTCGATCTGCTGACCTCGTGATCCGCCCGTCTCGGCCTCCCAAAGTGCTGGGATTGCAGGCTTGAGCCACCGCGCCCGGCCCAAATTACATATTTTTAATTCACTTGTTGGCTCTGCTGAGATGTAGAACATTTACTTGGCTAAACTAACAGCAATTCGTATGTGTGGATCCAAATGCTAGCTGGTCTTTACGTAAGCAGTTGACCAGTCAACTGGTAGAAATGTTCAGCTTCAACTCGTAGCTCATGCTGTGAGGACCCTGGGCTCCAAAGACATTATAAAATTCCATATCCTTTGTCCTTTCTGAAATAAAATAAAACCAGTGTTCATGCTTTTTTCCCACTGACCTATTCCTCTGTTTTTTAATAATAAGAACATGACACAGAAACAGGATGGATAGACAGGTGATCTGTTTTCTTAATGGATTAACTATAACCAGGAGTTAGAGACAGCAGAAGTCCTGGAGTTTGTGACCCATTCCACCCTTGCCTCCTTTCCTGTGTTTTGGGAAAGGGTAAAAATTAAGATGTCAAATTATGGCTCAGTATAATTAAATGAATTAAATTTCTTTAAAACTTGAAACATGCTGCTAATGTTCTTTGACATTTGCATGAGTAGGGTTTTTTTATAAATGTCTGGGTGACTGAAACAAGATTACCAGAAAAATATCCATTTACTGTAAGAATGAAATAGATGAAGAACATGCTTTTGTGTAAGGGGAAAAATATCACCAAAATAATGGGCATAGTAGAATTTATTTAACTATTTAAGTAAAACGAACCATTCGTGGATCAGTGATAAGGGTGTGTCATGCAAGGGATTATGGTTAATTTGGTTTGTACACCTGAAGTTAAAAAAACCCATCTACTTATTTATATTTAAATGAACTGATACTTTCAAAGTATTTGTATTTAAAGACAAATAACTTCTCTTCATAATATAAGTACTTCCTGAAGTATATTTTTCAGTATATTTGTGCTGTTTAATTCTGGAGGTTTAGCAGAAAAGCTATGACTTAATACTTCTAAAAATTTCACTTTCTTTATATTAATCAGATTTTGACTATAAACATTATTTTTATAGTATTGTATGAAACAGCTAATCTGATCTAATGCTATTTACAATAAAGCAATGCCTAATATTAATTAAAATATGTAATAATTTTTTTTAAAAAACAAAAGTATTCCCTTCCCAGATTATACTCATATCTATGCTTTATAATAAACTTTCTTGGAATCATATGCTCTTAGAACTAGAATGAGGTAGAAATGACCTTCTCTTATGTTCTTTGCTCTGGCAGTGTTTGAAAAGTGTAAGACACAAGCTAGAAACCCTTAAAAGACATTCTTTTAAGGTAGACCCCCTTAAAAGAAATTGTGGTAACACTGGCAGTTACAAAGTCTGATAAAACTGTTAAGGATAATTTGCTGATTTCCTTCATAGCAAGTATGACAAGGGTTGAGCTTGTTCATAATCGAAAACTTTCACTACCAACTGCTTCAAGTTTGTGAATCAGAGGAGTCAAAAGAATGTGTGTTTTAAAATTGCTTCTGTACCGTAGTATACTATTTCAAATAGGAGAGAAGTCTATGCACCGATAAAGCTTGGCAAATGTAGGATGTAAAGATGTTGGAAGTGAAGACTTTGGAAGCTCAAGAGACGAGAGAGGGAGTCAGGTAAGTCAACAGTCCGTGGAGCAGGAAGGGCCTCCCAAGTAGTGAATCTTTTTTCCCCCATGTATATGTAAAGGACTCTCATTCCTTTATACTTTATTGATCTAGGACAGGCAAGCCCCAAAGTGGGGCTTAGCCTGCAAAGGTTCTTGGCCTCGCCCAGGAAAGAATTCAGTGGTGAGTCAGTGGTAGAGTAGAATACAGCAGCTTGATTAAACCATCAGTGTTACAGCTCCTATGGTGTTACAACTTCGTGACTGCTCCTGCAGCACAGGGCTACCCCATAGGCAGAGAGTAGCAGCTCTGGGCAGTTTTGTAGTCATATTTATACTTACTTTTAACTATATATATGTTAAAGGATGGTTTATGCAGAGATTTCTAGGGAAGGGTAGTAGCTTTTGGGTTATTGGGTCATTGCCGTGGAAAGGGGCGGTAACTCTGGGTTGTTGCCATGGCACACTGGTGGGCATGTCTTATGGAAAGCTGCTTCTGTCCTGTCCCTGGTTTAGCTAGTTCTCTGTTTGGGGTGTCCAAGTCCTGCCTCCTACCTCATGGCAACGCAGAGGTTCTAGGGAGCCAATAGAAGGGCGTAGGGGGTTCCTGGGAACCCTGAAATTAATTAGACAATCTGCCATTATCTAGTGTTCAATGTGCTTTGAGATTTTCAAAGGCATCTCTGACCCCTGAAAGGGGTCAGAAAACCTACCATGGTTAATTAAGCCTTTGTAAGTGGACTCAATAAGAGAACAAAGGTAACATTCAAACTCAAATAACATTTAGACTCAAAAAACATTGTGTTTTCTTAACATGTGAAGATTTTTTTGTTGTTGTTATTGTGCAGATATGATGGGTGAAATTAGCAAGCATGACAGCCGTATAACCAATCCAACCAGAAGGCTCTAAACCCTTAAAAGATTCGTGATTGCTTAGAATGCACGTATCTCGGTCACTTCTTTCAGCCTTAGTTTCTCCATTCTGTTGGTGGAATGGCTGCCAATATGTAATAAATATCTTCTGACAAATCGCATGACTTGGAATTGATTCATATCTAGGTTTTGTTGTATAATAAACAGGTGGGATACCTTATACCTGAAAAAACCCTTTGTTCAGAATCTGTTGGCAGTCAATCCAGAAACTCTGCATTTTGGCTCATGGCTCTTCCACTGAAAGATAGTCACTGAGATTGAGTTAATCTTAATATGGGCTCTGATGATTTTCCAGTCATCTAATCTCCCCAGGCCTGATTATAAACCACAATCAGTTTTAGCAGATGAGGGCTTACCCTGGTTGTTAGTAATTCCCAAAGAAGGCATTTATAAAAACCTAAACCTTTTCCTCTCTCCTGAGATAAGTATTAATCTTTGGTATCTAAGCTGTTTTGGGGTCAGAATGGTAATTTCAGTCTACAGTGATTTAAATCTGTAATTTAACTTGCTATTTTTATCACCAATGCTGTTCCAGGCTTTTGGAATTAATATCATCTCTAAACTCAGTGAAACCCATATTTTTCTTTTTTTGATTCACACTTCTTATGGTATCATTAATAACTGATTACATTGGAAACGCAAGAGACTACGAAGAGTGAATGGCAGAGAGAATTTCTGTACTCTGAGAACTAGCTCTATCTTACAGAATTTATCTTTCACTTGGAAATCCAAAAGGAGAAATTTGTATCTCAGCACATTCTGATGTTCCAAAGATAAATAATAGCATGTGTTGAGCTTGGAAAGCTGCAGCTTTAGAGAATAATCTAGGACTTAGAAATGAAGGTGAAAAAGATATAGACACCCCTTGACAAACCCCAGTCCTGTTGTGGTGATTGTGCTTTCTGTATATAAGGACTGGATTAAAGAGCAGGACGCTATGCAGGGACGGTACATGGGCCCATCATGGCTCTAACAACCTCGGCCCAATTTACTCCCCTTTCTTCTTTATCAATACTCCTTATCAATAGTATAGTAGAAAGTCTATAACTCAAATAATTTGCTCTCTAATAATTACATTATATTGAAAATTATATATTAATATTATAATCATAACACATTTGAAACTATAATATGCATGTCATTAAAATATCCTTACGTTCTAAAACATGAAAGTAGAAACAAAATTTATTTTTCTATTTAACATTCTCTGACTCTCTTCTCAGCCTCCGCTCCCCCAGGTGGTCATATCCACTCCAGTTGCTTTAAATATCATCTATATGCTAAGATTCCCCAGAGCTCACTCCTGAATATATCTACCAATTATTTTGATATCTTTATGTGGCTATATCACAGGTATCAGAGTTTAATAATAAACCTAGACTCTTGATTTCCTACCATGCCAGCCAAAATAAATATTTCCTTCCTTATTGTTACTGAAAACCAATAAAGTGCTCCAGCAGCCAGTGAGAGTAGTTGGTGCTGTGCTTGCTACCAGCTCTACACTCCTCTTCATCTATCAGCAAACTCCATTTAGGAGTCTACTTTCTAAATATGTTCCTCCTCTGTTAATTTTTCCCCGTCTTTACTGCCTCTGCTCTAGCTTAGGTTACTCTTAGCACTAGCTCATATTAGCACATCATCCGGCCTCCTTATGTCCATTCTTGATGCTCTGAAATCCAGACTCCCCAGAAAAGCCTTGGGGATTGTTCCCTACCCTGCCCTCCTATGCTGATTACTATAATGATTATTTTTAAGTACACATTAGTTACATTGAGAACCAAGTCAAAAATCATAATGTGACCTGTAAGGCTTTGCATGATTCACTACTGCAGTCTCAACTCCAGCTTCTTTCCCATTTCATCACTGCTCCAGTTCTCTGTACCTTGGGAGTGACAGGTTTTGTGCCTCAGTGCCTTAACACAGGTTGTTTCTCTGGTTTTTAACACTACCCACATCCAACACAGGCACTCCCCATCCCCCACCCCAATTACCTGGATAGTTACATTCAAACTTCAGATATTAGCTTAAATACCACGTTTTTTTTTTTTTTTTTTTTTTTTTTAAAAAGGTTTTTCATTGACTTTCCTGTCTGAGCTAGGTTCCTCTGTTATGCACTCTCAGAGGCACCTCCTAGTTGTGAAAGGTCTGTAATTAATTGGTGGCTAGGCATCTGTTCCATATTTCTATATTTATCTTTTCCTTTAGTTTGGAAGCCAGATCAGGCCAGGTGCAATAATTGCTTTGCTTGGGGCTATATCCCTGTATAAATATGTATTGAATGAATAAATTAAGGTCTCCATATAGATAATTATTTGGGTAATTGAATATATTCTTTCATTCACATGCTTGAGCTGGCTTCTCCAGATTATATAAGAAAAGGATCTTATGTGGGGAAAAGACTGTAGGACCTTAGGACTGAAGTGGTCAAAGTATACAGGTTTTGGATGAAGAGCAATACCTGCTTTGAAAAGCAAAATTTGGCATTTATGCAAATTCAACATATCATATGCCAGTTTATCTATGGGGTTGGTGAGAATATACAAGATTCCTACAAGACTGATTTCACTATTTTTTTTCTTTTTAAACAAAACTCATTGAATGTCTATTTGCCAGGCACCATGCATGGTGCCAAATATATAGAAATAAAATGCATTGTCACTGCTTGCAGAGAACACTCAGTTGAGACATAGATAAGAAGACCACACATAATAGTAATATGATGAGTATATTTGAGGTATGTATAGGCTATTGTGGAAACAGGTTTGGGGGGAAGTAATTTGGCCTGAGTTTCCCAGAAGAAAGCACACTTAAAGTGAGTCTCAACATTATGTAGAAAGGAAGAAAAAGGAAATTATTTTAATTTATTTTGTTTTATTTTTTTTATTTTTTATTATTATACTTTAAGTTCTAGGGTACATGTGCATAACGTGCAGGTTTGTTACATATGTATACTTGTGCCATGTTGGTGTGCTGCACCCATCAACTCGTCAGCACCCATCAATTCGTCATTTATATCAGGTATAACTCCCAATGCAATCCCTCCCCCCTCCCCCGCCATGATAGGCCCCGATGTGTGATGTTCCCCTTCCCGAGTCCAAGTGATCTCATTGTTCAGTTCCCACCTATGAGTGAGAACATGCGGTGTTTGGTTTTCTGTTCTTGTGATAGCTTGCTAAGAATGATGGTTTCCAGCTGCATCCATGTCCCTACAAAGGACGCAAACTCATCCTTTTTTATGGCTGCATAGTATTCCATGGTGTATATGTGCCACATTTTCTTAATCCAGTCTGTCACTGATGGACATTTGGGTTGATTCCAAGTCTTTGCTATTGTGAATAGTGCTGCAGTAAACATACATGTGCATGTGTCTTTATAGCAGCATGATTTATAATCCTTTGGGTATATACCCAGTAGTGGGATGGCTGGGTCATATGGTACATCTAGATCTAGATTCTTGAGGAATTGCCATACTGTTTTCCATAATGGTTGAACTAGTTTACAATCCCACCAACAGTGTAAAAGTGTTCCTATTTCTCCACATCCTCTCCAGCACCTGTTGTTTCCTGACTTTTTAATGATTGCCATTCTAACTGGTGTGAGATGGTATCTCATTGTGGTTTTGATTTGCATTTCTCTGATGGCCAGTGATGATGAGCATTTTTTCATGTGTCTGTTGGCTGTATGAATGTCTTCTTTTGAGAAATGTCTGTTCATATCCTTTCCCCACTTTTTGATGGGGAAAGGATATGAACAGACATTTCTCAAAAGAAGACATTCAT
>NC_045444.1:72760210-72767727 GCF_002776525.5 Piliocolobus tephrosceles
CACTGCTTTAAATGTGTCCCAGAGATTCTGGTATGTTGTATCTTTGTTCTCATTGGTTTCAAAGAACATCTTTATTTCTGCCTTCATTTCGTTATGTACCCAGTAGTCATTCAGGAGCAGGTTGTTCAGTTTCCATGTAGCTGAGCGGTTTTGATTGAGTTTCTTAGTCCTGAGTTCTAGTTTGATTGCACTGTGTTCTGAGAGACAGTTTGTTATAATTTCTGTTCTTGTACATTTGCTGAGGAGTGCTTTACTTCCAATTATGTGGTCAATTTTGGAATAAGTGTGATGTGGTGCTGAGAAGAATGTATATTCTGTTGATTTGGGGTGGAGAGTTCTATAGATGTCTATTAGGTCCACTTGGTGCACAGATGAGTTCAATTCCTGGATATCCTTGTTAACTTTCTGTCTCGTTGATCTGTCTAATGTTGACAGTAGAGTGTTGAAGTCTCCCATTATTATTGTATGGGAGTCTAAGTCTTTTTGTAAGTCTCTAAGGACTTGCTTTATGAATCTGGGTGCTCCTGTATTGGGTGCATATATATTTAGGATAGTTAGCTCTTCCTGTTGAATTGGTCCCTTTACCATTATGTAATGGCCTTCTTTGTCTCTTTTGATCTTTGATGGTTTAAAGTCTATTTTATCAGAGACTAGGATTGCAACCCCTGCTTTTTTTTTGTTCTCCATTTGCTTGGTAGATCTTCCTCCATCCCTTTATTTTGAGCCTATGTATGTCTCTGCATGTGAGATGGGTCTCCTGAAGACAGCAGACTGATGGGTCTTGACTCTTTATCCAGTTTGCCAGTCTGTGTCTTTTAATTGGAGCATTTAGTCCATTAACATTTAAGGTTAATATTGTTATGTGTGAACTTGATCCTGCCATTATGATATTAACTGGTTATTTTGCTCATTAGTTGATGCAGTTTCTTCCTAGCCTCGATGGTCTTTACATTTTGGCATGTTTTTGCAATGGCTGGTACCGGTTGTTCCTTTCCATGTTTAGGGCTTCCTTCAGGGTCTCTTGTAAGGCAGGCCTGGTGGTGACAAAATCTCTAAGCATTTGCTTATCTGTAAAGGATTTTATTTCTCCTTCACTGATGAAACTTAGTTTGGCTGGATATGAAATTCTGGGTTTAAAATTCTTTTCTTTAAGAATGTTGAATATTGGCCCCCACTCTCTTCTGGCTTGTAGAGTTTCTGCCAAGAGGTCTGCTGTTAGTCTGATGGGCTTCCCTTTGTGGGTAACCCGACCTTTCTCTCTGGCTGCCCTTAAGATTTTTTCCTTCATTTCAACTTTGGTGAATCTGGCAATTATGTGTCTTGGAGTTGCTCTTCTGGAGGAGTATCTTTGTGGCGTTCTCTGTATTTCCTGAATTTGAATGTTGGCCTGCCTTACTAGGTTGGGGAAGTTCTCCTGGATGATATCCTGAAGAGTGTTTTCCAACTTGGTTCCATTTTCCCCCTCACTTTCAGGCACCCCAATCAGACATAGATTTGATCTTTTTACATAATCCCATACATCTTGCAGGCTTTGTTCATTTCTTTTTCTTCTTTTTTCTTTTGGTTTCTCTTCTCGCTTCATTTCATTCATTTGATCCTCAATCGCTGATACTCTTTCTTCCAGTTGATCAAGTCGGTTACTGAAGCTTGTGGATTTGTCATGTATGTCTCGTGTCATGGTTTTCATCTCTGTCATTTCATTTATGACCTTCTCTGCATTAATTATTCTAGCTATCAATTCTTCCACTCTTTTTTCAAGATTTTTAGTTTCTTTGCGCTGGGTACGTAATTCCTCCTTTAGCTCTGAGAAGTTTGATGGACTGAAGCCTTCTTCTCTCATCTCGTCAAAGTCATTCTCTGACCAGCTTTGATCCATTGCTGACGATGAGCTGCGTTCCTTTGCAGGGGGAGATGCGCTCTTTATTCTTTGAATTTCCAGCTTTTCTGCCCTGCTTCTTCCCCATCTTTGTGGTTTTATCTGTCTCTGGTCTTTGATGATGGTGACATACTGATGGGGTTTTGGTATAGGTGTTCTTCCTGTTTGATAGTTTTCCTTCTAATAGTCAGAACCCTCAGCTGTAGGTCTGTTGGAGATTGCTTGAGGTCCACTCCAGACCCTGTTTGCCTGGGTATCAGCAGCAGAGGTTGCAAAATATAGAATATTGCTGAACAGCGAGTGTACCTGTCTGATTCTTACTTTGGAAGCTTCCTCTCAGGGGTGTACTCCACCCTGCGAGGTGTGGGGTGTCAGACTGCCCTTAGTGGGGGATGTCTCCCAGTTAGGCTACTGTGGGGTCAGGGACCCACTTGAGCAGGCAGTCTGCCCCTTCTCAGATCTCAACCTCCATGTTGGGAGATCCACTGCTCTCTTCAAAGCTGTCAGACAGAGTCGTTCGGGTCTGCACAGGCCTCTGTTGCTTCCCCTGTTGTTTTTTAGCTGTGCTCTGTCCCCAGAGGTGGAGTGTACAGAGACAGGCAGGTTTCCTTGAGCTGCTGTGAGCTCCACCCAGTTCAAGCTTCCCAGCGGCTTTGTTTACCTACTTAAGCCTCAGCAATGGCGGGTGCACCTCCCCCAGCCTCGCTGCTGCCTTGTGGTTAGATCGCAGACTGCTGTGCTAGCAATGAGGGAGGCTCTGTGGCCGTGGGACCCTCCCGGCCAGGTGTGGGTATAGTCTCCTGGTGTGCCCGTTTCCTTAAAGCGCAGTATTGGGGTGGGAATTACCCGATTTTCCACGTGTTGTGTGTCTCAGTTCGCCTGGCTAGGAAAAGGGATTCCCTTCCCCCTTGCGCTTCCCAGGTGAGGCGATGCCTCGCCCTGCTTCAGCTCTTGCTGGTCGGGCTGCAGCAGCTGACCAGCACCGATTGTCCGGCACTCCCCAGTGAGATGACCCCAGTACCTCAGTTGAAAATGCAGAAATCACCGGTCTTCTGTGTCGCTCGCGCCGGGAGTTGGAGACTGGAGCTGTTCCCATTCGGCCATCTTGCTCTGCCCTCCGAAATTATTTTAGTTTTTGATTGAGATCTATTTTATCTTTCTATGACAATAATAAAGTGCAGACTTAAGCTCTGACATATTAACAATTATATTAAGTATCATTGATCGAAATATAGCACTTAAATTACAGATTGGAAGACTGGACAAAAACCAACCAACCAAAAGAAACATAACCCAACAATACGTTGTCTAAAGGAATCTACTTCAAGTATCATGATATACTTAGGCTGAAAGTAAAAGGATGGAAAAAGGTACGCTAAGTATATTAAGCCATTCTCGCACTGCTATAACTTGAGACTTAGTAATTTTTAAGAAAGGAGGTTTAATTGGCTCATGGTTGTACAGGCTATACAGGAACCATAGAAGCATCTGTTTCTGAGGAGGCCTCTGGGAGCATCCAATCATGGTAGAAGCCAAAGAGGGAGCAGGCCCTTCACATAGAGGAAGAATGACTGAGAGAGAGTGGGAGGTGCCACTTTTAAATGACCAGATCTTGCAAGTACTGACTATGGCAAGGACAGCACTAAGGGCATGGTGGTAAACCATTCATGGGAAATCTGCCCCCATGATCCTGTCACCTCCCACTAGGCCCCAGCTCCAACACTGAGGATTACATTTCAACATGAGATTTGGGCGGGGACACACATCCAAACTTCATCAAGTAGTCTCTAGAATTTTCCATTTTATTTCCTATTTTTAGGGCTTATTCCGGATTAGAAAAGAAAACTAAATATAGCTTCTTCCATAGTACCCACATTTCTTGAAGAAACCAGACTGGTAATGCATCTTCCTTTCTTAAATAAGGAAACTGAATTCAGAATTCAAACATAAACCCCATTTCTGCCAATTTATTGGGATCTACTATGAGCTAGCAATTGGTACTTTCTGCCTTTACATTGATATATCATAGAAATCCTTTCCCCTGCCACAAAAACAGTGGGAGTGTCACCGTCTTGACCAGATTGTGCTGTTTTCTGAACATGTCAATCGTCAACTTGAATACAACAACACAGACCAGTTGTGTGTTGATATCTCCTATAACCTCTCTTTCCCACCTGCGCCAGCCTGCTGGCCATTTCCCCCAATGCATCATGAAACAACTTCTCTTATTTCCCTTTCAGTGACCTCAAATTTCATTTCCACACCCACCACAAGACAGTGAGTGATTTAAAATATATTTTGTTAATTATTGTGGTTGCAATATCTAAATTGAGACTTTAAAAAATATAATTGCACATAGCAGTTGCCTGGGCTTCTGTTAAATTGGAAAGTTCATGAAAACTAATAAATATCAAGAATTTTTAATATTCATGAAATTTTCTTTTTTTCAGGTTAGCCTAGAGATGTACTCATAGCAAGAGGCCACTTAGCTGGAAATTATCGAAGCAGAAGAAAGGGCATATGTTTATTTTAAGCTATATGCATTGATGTATTTTGTGGATACAATTGAAGTTTGTTCTTATCACATAAAGCACCTGTCATGCAGTTTTTGCATTTTTAAAAATCCCTGAAATTCTGTAACTGTTCCAGGCTGAGGGCACTGAGACGCCGAGACAGGTGGCTTAAGAGGAGAAGCATATGGGCTGACTATGGCTGTTCTCCCTCGGGCTCTAGCCCAGTGTTCTCAGGGTACTTGTGTGATGTGTTGTCTTTTTTGGCTTTTAGAGACTAAGCGGGAGTTTATACCACTTGCACCACCATTCAGAGTGTGAATTGTGAAGAGGCAACACATAAATCTGTTTAACGAAAGATACTGTCTTAACCCAACAGATTTGCTTCCTCTTTAGACCTTATTTATTTCCACCATTTCTCTACTCATCGAACTTGGAGGGCATGGAATCTTCGTTGATTCTGTCTTTTCCCTCTTTTTAAGTGTCCAATGACAGTGTTTTTAGTATTTGTTCCTGCTGTTTGATTTTTATGGCCACTTTCCCTGTCTAGGCCCCAACACCATCTGTTTGGATGATTACATCTGTTAGGGTTCCTCATTTTTGCTTCCCTGTAACTCAAACCATACCCTTGCTGCATGCATCTTGCTGAAACATTGTTGTCTTTCCTAAATTTTCATTTTATTGTCATATATATGTATAAAGTTGAAGTTTCCATGAGGCTTCTATCTGCCTCCAATTGTTTATAATGAATACTTTGAAATATACTGAAACATTGAAATTGGGTAATGAAAATCCATATGCCCTCCACCAAGATACAACAGTTGTTAAAATTTCATATTTGGTCTATTACTATCTTTCCACACGCACACACACATACACACACACACACACAATTGCAGAACCAACTGAAGCTTACTTATATACACCGGGAGTTTTCATCTCTAAAAGCTTCAGGATGCCTTTCTTAAGATCTGGATAATTTTCAGTGTGCAAGTCATACTTTTAAAAAAATGGTAATTGTAAAACAATTATTAAAAACTTTTAAATAAGTAATGTAAAAATGAAAAAGTACAGAATTTCAAGTAATGAATGAATAAATGAATCTTATAGACTGTTCTGTGGAAAAAGAAGGTTTACTTGGGCCTGTTTTATTTGTGCAAATAGCATAATTTGTTTATACTAATATATGTGCACCAGATTGTGGTAAGTCCAAGTGTTGTAAGAAAGTAGTAATTTAGCTACATACTCTCTTCCAGGCTTTCCATTTATTTTGTTCTTTGATTATTTCCCACCAACTTGGGGTCATTTCCCATTGGTCAACTCTGCTCTTTGGCTGTAACTTTTATGGTGAATGTAGATAGCATTGGCTGTCTGGTACTTCTTCCCAACTTTATTCTGATTATACCACCATCATCCTTCCATATTTGATGATGGAAATGGTAAGATGTAAAAACTGGGAATTGTCATCTGCCAACTCAGTCCCTGTGGAGAAAACCAGCCAGGCTGTTAATGGAGATGAAGCCAGTACACAGAAATGGAGTTCCTGGTTCTAGTCAGTCCTAAGATCTGGATGGATAGTTAACTTCCCCTGGCCTGCTTATATAACCCTTCCTTGTATTCCATGACTTAATAAATTCTGTTTATTTTTGGCCTCAGCAAATTCTGGTTGGATTTCCGTAACTTTAAACCAAAAGTCTTAACTGACTTTATATGTTATTTCTTACACTAAGCCCTAATTCAAGCAAATTTTTCATCTGTTGACACTTTTCTCTCATTGACACTGCCCTACCTCTTTTATATTCCAAACTCCAGCAGAAACCAACTTAGCTGTGCTTTCTCCATGAGGCTTTTCTGGTCCATGATTATCTTTATCTAACTGTATCACTTATAATCTCTGTTTGGTGAGTCAATATTTGATAATATGTCTTTTTAAATTAGTTTCTAATTGTTTCTGGTGTGTTTATCTTGTCTTTCTCTTGAGCTTATGAATTTCTTTAGGGCATTGGTACTGTATTCACTCATTTTATGTCCCATAATGCCTTGTGCTCAGTGCTCTATAAAAGCATGTTGGTTCATAATATGTTATGAATATATATATATATATATATTAAGGGAAGTATCCAAGGAATTAAGTATCTTTTGTTATTTATGTATTTGCTCCCAAAATGTTCAGGATAATTTAAATAATATTTACTTGACTTGTTACTGTCTTCCTTTTTTTGCTAATTTTCCTAGAGTTTTGTAATGTTTAATTAACTGCATTGCTATGAAACATAATCTCTCATTCTACCTTTTTCTTTGTGCCCTTAGTATGTCCCAGCATATGTTTAAATGGGACTAATGGATAGCTGTCTTTCTCCTTGTGAGAGTAAGCTCCATGGACTGTATCTCTTTGTTCTTCCGCTGTATCCTCATGTCTCTCACAGTGCTAGACACATAATAGGTATTCCAACATTCTTTTTTATTAGAAAGTATTTAAGATGTATGAGTTTGGGGTAAATGCTGATGGTGTTAAAATGAATGGGAGTATGTTGACTTGAGTAATACCATAAAATGCTTTGAGTTGGAGAACTGTCAGTCAATCATATTAATATACTGAAGTACAATTCTTAAACCTGGGGCATTTTTTAGAGTCACTTTCTTTCCCTGTTCTGTACTTTTGTTTCTTTCCATTTCTGCCTTTATTTTTGTCTCTTATTAGCACTGAGTTTTGTTACTTTTTGGTCCGTGATGATAACCTCATGCCTTCTCACTCTCACTCACACCCTTTTTCTCACTTTCATTTATTTGTTCACTTCACAGTACTAATTTAAATGTCCTTGGATTCTGTCTTCCCAACATGAATCCTTTTTTTTCCTCCTCAAAATACTGCCCAGGGGCCTCTGACTTATAAAAACATGTTTCTAAATCTATATTGCAAACAAGTACATTTAATTAATCAGTCTTCAATAATTATCAAATGAAAGTTCTATTTTCACAAATAGCATAACAAATGAGGGCAATCAATCAACTGCTTTTTGGCACTTAAAAAAGCTGGGTGGTCCGGCACGGTAGCTCACGCCCGTAATCCCAGCACTTTGGCAGGCCGAGGCGGGCGTATCACGAGGTCAGGAGATCAAGACCATCCTGGC